>NC_053495.1:22875707-23175707 GCF_905171775.1 Rana temporaria | reverse complement strand
ACAATTAAATTACTTGAAAACTGCAGTGTGTGGTCAGGAATTAGAGGATTTAAATATTCGTTTTAATAGTCATTCCACTAAAAAGTAAACATTTTTGTTACATGTGGAGCTTGGTCTTCTTATGTCTGGAATACTTTGACTGTGAGAGATCCCTGCAACCTGCAATAGGGATGCATTAAGGTGAAAAAACATGAACCTTTACAACCCCTTTAAATGTTGGCTAGGGGTTAAGTGTCCAAAGTAAACATTTTTATAAAGCTTGTAAAAAGCTTTAGGCCGGGTTCACACTTGTCCGACAAACGCTCCGACATTGGGAGCTCATGTGGCATGACCTGTGAAAATGAATGTTTCCCTATGGGAGACGTCTTAACTTGTCCGACACATGTCGGAACGACTTTGAAGATGCTCTCTGTACTACTTTGGTCCGACTTTGATCCTACTTCACTCCATTGAATATCATTGAAGTCGGATCAAAGTCGGAACGCTGTCTTGCATGCTCTGACTTTGGCATGCGACTTGTACTCTGCTGATCTTGAGGGGAAAACTCCACGCCAAATTTTAACTAAAAAGCCGGCATGGGTTCCCCCTCCAGGAGCATACTAGGCCCATGGGTCTGGTGTGGATTTAAACAGGAACTCCTACGGCGTGGGGGTCCCCCCAAAATACATACCAGACCCGTATCCGAGCAGCAGCCCGGCCGGTCAGTAAAGGGGGTGGGGACGAGCGAGCGCACCCCCCCTCCTTAACTGTGCCTGGCTCGCACCGATTTATATAGGCCTCTTATGACGTCACAGTCCCAGCATGCTCCGGGTGGTGACGTCACCACCCGGAGCATGCTGGGACTGTGACGTCATAAGAGGCCTATATAAATCGGTACGAGCCACGCATCCGGCATTACAGCGGGAAGGAGCATTGAGTCAACATCGGAAGAAAAGAAGAGGGAAGAAGAAGGCGACAAGGAAGACCGGGCTGGCCGCCGCCGATAGTAAAAGAGCTACAAAGAAGATAGCGGCGGCGCAGCCCGGCAGAAGGCACCGGAGAGCAGGGGGAAGAATCGGGGAGTGCGGAGAGCAGAAGAAGAGAGCGGAGAAGACAGAAGAAGACCCCCCAAAGTCAGAAGAAGACCCCCGGAGAGCGGAGAAGTCAGAAGAAGACCCCCGGAAAGCGGAGAAGTCGGAAGAAGACCCCCCGGAGCTGACTAATAAATTATTTTAAAAACCTGTGTAGTGTGTTTATTTTTTTGACACTTTTCCTCCAGGTGAATGGGTAGGGGTACGATGTACTCCATACTCATTCACCTAGGGTGGGGGGCCGGTATCTGGGGGCCCCCCTGTTAAAGGGGGCTCCCAGATTCCGATAAGCCCCCCGCCCGCAGAACCCGACAACCAATGGCCAGGGTTGTCGGGAAGAGGCCCTGTCCTCGTCAACATGGGGACAGGGAGCTTTGGGGTGGGGGGGCCTGGTTTTTCCCCTGGAGGGGGAACCCATGCCGGTTTTTTAGTTAAAATTTGGCGTGGAGTTTCCCCTCAAGATTTATATCAAACACAGTGCCTGGTATTGGCAGGGATCCAGGTCGGATCCCCGTTCATTGGAAGTCAGACTTCAAGTCGCAGGGCAAAGTCGGATAAAAAGTAATACTAGTGTTGTGTCGCACCAGTGTGAACCCGGCCTTAGAAGCGCTTTACAGCTTCAGGTGTTTTTGTGTGGGCAATAGGAAGCACTAGGGGGAGGAGAGGGATTGGAAATTAGGGGTGGAGAGCTGACATTTGAGCAGAAACTTTCAAGTCAGAAGTTTCTTTTGAAGTCTATGGGGCAAAAAATGCTTGTAATCTGCCAAAAAGAAGCTCCTGTACTTTTTGAGCTTCAGGCATTTTGCTATGTTCAGGTGTAAACGGGGCCTTAGGGTTCAGGCAGGGGCTGTTTTAGTGTTAGGAGCACTAAGTTACATATGAACAGTTTGGTTAACAGCCCACTGCACACATGTTCAACCAAAAGGAGTTGTCACAGGAGATCCCCATGCACTGTATCTTTTTATCTTTTTCAGGTAGCAAACAGGGTCTCAGTGCTCTCTTGTATATTTATTTAATGTATAAGATACAAAAGAAAATCTCTCATAGGGCACTCCTGGCTTCACCCACTCCTCTTTATGTATTATGTATAAAAAAAAAAAAAAAACACCATATTTTAAAGGCTAAGTTCACCTTTGGAATATGTTACACGTTCCACCCCATATTTAGGATAGTGTTCCAGCTCCTGCATCCTCTCCCCCAACCCCCCCCCCCCCCCGATCCTTCACTCACTGTGACAACAGGGGACACTAGTTCTTGGGGGGGGGGGGGGAATTGATTCTCTTAATTTGCATAGATTTCCTCTTACTTCCTGTTTGGCTCTGGGGCAGGAAGTGAAGGGAAATCTCTGCAATGGGACAGGGATGGTAGAGAAAAAACTGACGGGGGCTATAACCCTCCCTTACTCTATCCAAAATTTTAAAAAAAAGTGTTGCCTATAGTTCTACTTTAAGCACAAATTTCTGATAATTTTATGGAGAGGACTAAGAAGATATAACCATGCCAATGGTGCAGCAGAAAACATATAGCACAGCGAGGAAGGTTTTTGGTCCAGGATTAAAGGACAGCCAAAATTAAAAGCAGCGACCCCCCCCCCCCGACAGTTGCAGAATGCCGGCCTCCAACATACTGGAAGCAGTGCCACCGCTTTATGGGGGCTCTAGACTAATTTGCCTCTCAGCCTAGTCCGCCCTATCAGGCTGGCGCTACACTAACAGTGTAGCGCAAGCCGGCGGGGACTCTTTTCGTGCTGCCCCCCTGCAAAGTGCTGCCCTAGGCCTGGGCCTTGTTGGCCTAGGCCAGGATACAGCATTGCTGCCAGGGTTGTAGTCTAAGGCTGCCTAGATATGAGCAGGTATATTTATTTTAACTGTAAACATCTTCCCGTCATGGAAAGACTTGAGCAGCGGGACCCGCTACAGTTTTTGGACAATAGTGGCAGCAACACACAGTAATGCTTTGATTAGTCTTCATAGAAGAGTGAGGGATTGTGTCCCTTAGGAATGAAATGCAGAAATTAAATATGTAGCAGGTCTTTATATTGGTGGTCAGTGGAGAAGTGACCCCTTACATTGGTGATCAATGAAGTGCTTCCTTACATTGGTTACAAGTGGAAGAATTGCCCCTATATTTGTGGTCAATAGGTGAAGGTCCCCCTTATTCTGGTAGTCAGTGAAGTGCCAATCTGCCCACTGCTCAAGTAACCCCTAGCAACCTCTGGAGAAACCCTAGGGTTCCACTGAACCCTGGTTGAGAAAGGTTTCTCTAGATTCATGTTATGTAAAACATTCATTTTTCAGGGGGTGTTAAACAGCAAAAAAGTGGGGAATGATTGGCAGATCGATCACTCTCTGGTTCATAATTATACCCCTCCATCCCTGTATGATGACAGCTCCCGACCTGTGAGATGTTCATAATTGTTCTTTAAAAGTTCCTTAAAGTGATAGTTATGGACTAGGCCTAAATTCAACAACAATGGCCCGCTGTTCTAGAACTTCTTGCATCACATAAATATCACTTAAGCTGGAAAGCTTTGTTTCTGAACAACAGAACTGATTGACATCTGTGGTCTAAGATGTTCTGCAGCAGCCTTAGGGTATTAGATCCTAATGAATCCTTGAATCCTCTGAAATCATTAAACTCGCACAAAGACAGCTGCTCCTTACTGCTCGACCTGCTAGCATTAGATGTATTTTTTAGAGAAGTTTTGTTTTATGCACGTAGCGTCACCCTCTTTTAATTCCATTAACTCTGGCTATGAGGGTTGCATCAGTGCTGGAGGTGATGCTTTTGGCTTGAACTCTCACAAATCTAACTTGTGGGTCTGTGCCTGCAAGAGAGGAGGGGGTCACTAGAGAAGAAATGGCGGTGACACTCCTAGGAAACCCTCCTCCTTTCCATTCTCTGTTTTTTTTTTTTTTAACTCCATTCCCCCTCTTCTTTCAAGTCTCCAATAAAAGAAGAGCAGAGTTCGTGAGGTGAAAGTTCATTCACAGGACAACACCCATTGCTCCCCTCTCTGGATCCTAAGATGAGAGGCAGCCAAAGCCCAAGGGAGTCCCTAGCCAACCCTTTGCTGCTGCTAGAGGGGACCCCCTGGCCCCTCATCTTATGTGTTTCACTTCAATTCTCTCTTTGCATTATATAGGCTTGCTTATATTTAGAAAATAATTAACCATTTAAATACAGTTGGCTGGACAGGACAGCAATACAGAAAGTTTAGTATCATGGACTGGACCCATGTCCATTATCATTGTTAACAGAATTTATATAGCGCCAACAATTTGCTCAGCTCTTTACATTATAGAGGTATGCCAGCTATGTGTTGTCCAATAAATAGTAAAGGGTCGCTGTTACAAAGAACATTGTACTCTAATAACTGTATCTATTATACATGAAATAATGGGAAACAATAACTTGCTTTAGCTGCTGAAGCACCCCTGGTGAAGTTACAGATTGTCTAAACTCTAGTCATTGCATTTTGTTGCAATTTTTTTTTATATATATATACATATTTATATATCACTGCGTAAACTGTTGGCGCTATATAAATCCTAAATAATAATATCTACCAGCCCTGCTGCCCCTGACCCTAATCTTCCCTTTCTTCAGAGCTAAGCACGTCTGGGTGTGTTAGATGCCTGCACTTTGGTTCCAGCTGCCAGCCACTACATCGCTAATAATAATAAAAAAAATTATATGTAAAAATAAAAAGTCATGAAATAAAAAAAGAATCGCAGAATACAACATCTTGGTCCTCTCTTCTGGAGCATTTTCTTATTCGTTTGCACACATGTTAACATCTGCATTTTTTACTACCACCCCCCCCCCCCCCCATTCAAATATTAAATATTTTCTGAAAGCCTATGGAATACAAAGATGGTAGTCGCAATTTTTAAACTAGAAGATGTGGAGTGCTGCTGAAAAAGGGGCGGAGAGCTGCTTTTTGAGCAGAAAATCGCACAACAAACCACCACATTTTTGAAGGCGTTTCCATTCGAGTCTATGGAATCGCCCTGGTCGAATGCGCCGTGACAGGGAAGGGAGGCGCCCGCCCTTTAAGGGCATAAGCCTGAATCACAATCTGTCTAATCCTCCTAGAAATGGTGGCCGACGAGACCGCCAGGCCTTTCTTAGCACCAGTCACCAACACAAACAGTGAGTCCGAACTACAAAACGGAGCAGTAGCAGACAGATACACCCGCAGAGCACGTACCACGTCTAAGGAATGTAACGCAACCTCTTTGGGATGCGATGGCCAAGGACACAAAGATGGAAGCACAATGTCCTCATTCAGGTGAAAAGCCGAAACCATCTTCGGCAGAAAAGAAGGCTGCGGATGTAGCACCGCTTTATCCTTATGGAGGATCAAGTAGGGGGACTTGCAGGACAAGGCCACCAGCTCAGAAACCCTCCTGACTGATGTGATGGCCACCAGAAAGGCAACCTTCTGAGAGAGTGTCAAAAGAGGATTCTCTCTGATGTTCTCAAAAGGAGGTTTCTGAAGTACCGAGAGCACCAGATTCAAATCCCACGGAGATAGTGGTGGTCGAACCGGAGGAGCCACTTGTTGGACCCCTGTTTACAAACATACTCACCAGTGAATGAGTCACCAAGGGTCGTTGAAAGAAAACAGCCAAGGCTGAAATTTTTGATCCACTCTACGCTGCAGAACCAGCAGGATCCTGGAAACCGAATATGCCCGTGGGCGCCACCCCATCTCTTCACACATAGAGATGTAGGCCTTCCATGTGCAATGATAGATCTTCTGAGAAGATGACTTCCGTGCCCTCAGCATGGTGGAAATAACTGAGTCCGACAGGCTTTCAACAGCTTTCAACAGCTCAAATCTGCCCGAAAAGAAGCTCATATACTTTTTTTAAGGGACAGGTGATTTGCTTCAGGCGACAAAAATGCTCAAATGTGAACAAGGGACTATGAAATTAATGGAATTATGCTTGTTGAGCCTTCCTGAGCATCAAGCTTTGAGCAGAAAAACGCTCAACTGTGAACGGGATCTTATAGTCCATCAGTCTAGAGCAGGCGTGTCCAAAGTCCGGACAATTGCAGCCCGCAGTCCCGTTTAATATGGCCCCCCTGTTAATTTGTATATATTTATGGGCGCTGCCTCGGAGGGGACAGGGAGAGGGCAGGGCGAGTGCCATGAGATTACATACAGGAGAAGCACCGGTCCCCCGCTGGCAAACACTGATCACTCGTTTCTCAGAGCTCCCTGAGCAGAGAGCTTTTAATTGTCTGTCGCCGCTGTCTGCTCTGCCCCCCCCCCTCCCTTAAGCTCACTGGAACGCTGGGCTGTGGAGGAGGCAGGAGCAGATGGATCAGGCTCACAGAGAGGCTGAGCTGGGTGCCGGTCCAAGCATGTGGGCTGATCCCGACTTCATTGTCGTGCTCTTGGCCAACTTCAGGCCAAGTACAGCCAAGGGGGTAATTTGCCCCCTATGGAATAGCATTGGGCAGGTGATAGGTTCTATTTATGGCAGCTTTAGGGGTCTATTGTCTAATGCGTAATGTCTCCTTTGCTCTCTTTTGCAGTTGATAAAATACAGACTGGAATGGGCATCCAAAAAGTACTCGAGTGGCAGCTCAGATCACTTTTACCTTAAAGCCCTGATCCTATTGTGAAAGATAAAAACAAACTCATGGCTGCTGCTACAGCTTATCCTTTAAATGCCTACCTATACGGGACATGCCAGAAGAGCTGAACAGGTTAACATTATTTGTCTTTTTTTTTTTTTTTTTTTTTTTTAATAGATGTACTGTAAATGCCTGTGATCCATGACTGATCACTTTCTCAAACCATAGCACCATGAGCCTAGGTTCACACTGCTGCAAATTCAAAATCGCGGTAAAATGCACGATTTTACCGCAATTTCGCGGCCGCGATTTTGCTGCGATTTCGGCCGCAATTTAATGTAAATCGCGGCCCAAAATCGCAAAAAGTAGTACAGGAACTACTTTTTGAAATCGCAGATGCAGCGTCGCACTGATTAGGACAGTGCCATTGCCGTCAATTGCCGCCGATTTGAGATGTGATTTGACATGTCAAATCGCATCTCAAATCGTTCCAAATCGTACCCAGTGTGAACCAGGGCTTAATGTACCTGGAAATGTCTGAAACATACCGAGAAATATCATTCAGTAGAGTCACATGCAGTTGACAAACAGAATATTTTTGTTTCGTTCAGTAAATATAAATGGAAGTCGTGAACAAAAAATAATTTCTGCAAAAAATGTGTATAATTCTTTCTGTCATATGCAGGTTGAAGTTAGAGAGACTTTTTTTGTATGTATGCATTTTGCCTCAGCCTCTATCCATTATTGTGGGAGGCTCAAAACTGACATACAAAAATCATCAGCCTGGGCAATACATTTTTCTTGTAACAATTGTTCATTAAAGGCTCATACACACGGTAGGACATCCAACAAAATTTCCCTTGGATTTTTGTCTTAATTGATTTGTCCGATCACGCCCATAGCATACACACGCTCGGACTTTTCTGCAAACTTTTCTAACACTTTCCCAACATCACGTGGTTTTACTTGCTCTTTACCGCCACCCTTTGGTTAACTTCTGCTATTGTTGGTTGAGTTTAACATTGGTTCTGAGCATGCGCATTTGTACTTTGTCCAAAAGTCCGATGGTTTGCTGTACACACGGTCGCACTTTGCACAATCGGACTTTTCGGAACAGAAAGTTGGTCCGTTCACAGACCCAACTTTTTGTCCGATTGAAGCCAAAAAAGTTGGTCCGATGGAACGTACACACGGTCGGACAAATACGAAAAGTGCCGGATTTTGAAGTTGGTTGGGCAAAAGTCCGACCGTGTGTACGGGGCTTTAGCTCTGTTACTATTGTTTGCATGCAGGTCCACAAGGTATTGCAGAGTGCCATGCATCTTTAGAAATTGACCAGCACACTGGCCAAAAGTACCCAATATGGTAGAAACCGTAAACAACACATACGTGTTTATATCCAAGCTGTTACAAATACTATACACTGCTCTCGCTAGCAGTTACAGGCCAGCTAAACCAGGAAATATCTCTTAAAGAATTGCAAATACCAGTTATAGAGTGCAAACCCATGCTCACAATCTCATACCATCCATCCACCAGTAGAGGGAGACTCTACTAAAATCTGTGTGGCTGGACACAAACTGGTAGATGCAAACCCTGGCCCAGATTCAAGTAGAATCGCGCAATATTTGCGTGGGCAAAGAGCAAATTTTTTTCTCTGCGCCCACGCAAATATTGCGCTTTGCCCGCGATTCACGGAGCAGTTGCTCCGTAAATTGCGCGGGCAATATGCTAAGCAGCCGGGCGCAAGGCTGCCTAATGTAAATGATCCCGCCGGGGGCGGGAATCATTTAAATTAGGCACGCTCCCGCGCCGAGCGAACATCGCATGCTCCGTCGGGAAACTTTCCCGACGTGCATTGCGGCAAATGACGTCGCAAGGACGTCATTTGCTTGTAAGTGAACGTGAATGGCGTCCAGCGCCATTCACGGTTCACTTACGTAAACGACGTGAAATTTGAACGTCGCGAGCGGGAGGCGCAGCTATACTTTAGCATTGGCTGCGCCTGCTATTAACAGGAGCAGCCTTATGCTAAAGGCGCCGTACGGAAACTCCGTACCTTGCGTGAGAAGGGCCCGCGCAACTTTTGTGAATCGGTGGTAGTATGCAATTTGCATACTACACGCCGATCACAAAGGCCGCGCCCCCTAGCGGCCAACGCAAGAATGCAGCCTGGGATGTGAAGGCACAAGGAGGCTTATGTTTGTCACATCCTAGGCTGCATTCGGTGTAACGAGGTTCCTGAATCAGGAGCACTCGTTACACCGGAGCAAGTAAGCACTTGCGCCGCGCAACTATGGTTGCGCGGGCGCAAGTGCTTCTTGAATCTGGGCCCCTGTATATAATCTGTGTACTCTGAAGCCTCATACACACAATTGGATTTTCCGACAACAATTGTGTGATGGCAAGGTTTTTGTCGGATAATCTGTCCTTTGTACGCTCCATCGGACAATTGTTGTCGGAATTTCCAACAACAAATGAGGGATAGCATGCTCTCAAATTTTCCAACAACAAATGTGTGCCGTCGGATTATGCGATCCCGTGTATACAAGTCCGTCGGACTAAAATCCAAAGTACAAACACGCATGCTCCGAACCAATGCTAACCATAAGACAACATTAGCAAAAGTTGCCCAAACCAAAAGGTGGTGCTAAAAAGCAAAAAAAACACGTTGTTTTGTGTATGTCGGCTGAAAAAGTTCTGCCAGCTTTAGACTATTAATTAGGGTGGGTGGGGCTGGGCGCTGCTTATTACCTAATTAGCACAGGTAGGACTTTGGTAACCACAATCTTCAAAATCTCATAACTGAGTCCAGTTATGAATTATAGATCCGAAAGTAAGGCCCCTTTCACACAAGGCGGATCTGCTCAGCAGAGTCGGCCAGCTCAGCGGAAGATCGCTCTGTTGATCTCCGCTGAGCCGGTGGATGACAGGCCTGTCTCTGCTCCCCTTTTGCTTCCTTCATCACTTCTCCTCTTTTCTTCTTTCATTCCCTCCATACCTTCTCTCCTCCCCTCTTTATCTTCTTTTCTTCCCTTTTTACCTTCCATCATTTACTTTTTTTCTTACCCTTCATACCTTCTGTGGCTTCTTAATCCCCACGTCACCTTCTTTCTTTCCCTCCTTGTCTTCTTTCCTTACCTCCATACCTTGTTTTTCCTGTTCTCCTTCCCTCCTTTTCTACTTTCCTTTCCTCCATATTTTCTTTCCTTCCCTTCTAAACTTTTTTCCTTTTTCTTCTTTAATTTTCTCCTTGCCTTTTTACCTTTCTTCTCTATCTTCTTTGCTTTCATTCTCACCTTATACTACTTCCCTCTCTTCATACCGCCTTACTTTTCTCCATTTAGATAGAATTGTGGGTTTAGGAAGTAGTCAGGGGCATGTTTATATTGTTGAAAGGCTACAATGGGGGGGGGGGGGGGGGGGGGGGGGGGGGGGGGGGGGGGGGGATTGTGAAAAAATGCTAATGTTCTACTTGTTCTACCAGCAGGTAACAAAAAAAAGCAGCTCTGGCTGAAATACTTACCTCCCTTTCAGTGTTCTTTCTCACAGCAATCTCTTTTAGCCACTAGATGTCCTCAGTCATTTATGTTGAATGATGCCCAGCATCTTTCACCCCAGAAAACAGAGGACATACTGTGAGTGCAAGATGTGACATCCTGACATGACATCCTGCAATCACAGAGTATTGTTGAAGAGCACAGCGTTGTCATCCTTACATCAGCATCACTGTCTGCATCACTGCGGACCTCCCCGCCCAGAGAGGAATAGGACCTTGTAGCATCACTTCGCCAGCCTGAAGACTTTGGCTGGTTTCACATGGGTGGTCCGATCAGGTCCACCTGTCAGTTTTTCCAGCGGACCTAATCAGACCACCCATTGTTCTTTATGGAGCGGTGGGCATTAACGTACATGTGTCTGCTGACACCCGCTGGCATCCGATTCTATCTGCCAAAAACAGACGGATGATGGATCCATTCCCTATCCATCTGGCGGATCGGTTTGGATGACAGTCGGATAGAAACGGACAGGTGGTTCGTTTTCATCTGACCACCCCATAGAGAACAGTGGGTCTGTGTCCATGTCCGCTCTGCATAGCGGAGCAGACACGGACCTGTCATCCATCTGCTCAGCGGCGATCAGCAGACGGATCTTCTGCTGAGCAGGTGGATGTGCTTTACATAGTCTGCTCCATGTGAAAGTGGCCCTTTTTTTGAAAAAGTAAGCATTGATGAAAACTATAAAATACCACCTGGGGGAATGCTGGGAGAGAGAGAAGCTCAGAATTAGACAGCCCCCCGAGCTGTGTGCACTTATTTAGTGCCATTTGGAGAGTACTTTCTAGCTAAATTTCCTATAATTCTTTAAACAGTACTATTCATGTTGATAAACATTTGTTTCTTTTTGCAGAAGGATTATTATGCAACCTATTCTTCTGGCTAGGTGTAACATTCAGTTAACACAATTACAGTTTATAAAGATCTGCATTTCATTAGCATCATAAAAATACACCTCAGCACTGTAATTTTCTATCATTTATATTTTATACGCTGCGCAGCGATATTATCACTATATACTCTTTGGAAATACTTCAGATTGTAAAGTAAGGGGAAATGCCATCTTTCACTCAAGACTCTCACTGCTCTTTACATATAAATGATTCATGTTAAAGGGTCACCCCACTCCACAGTATTATGGTTGTTATAGGTGATATACTGTAATAGTGAGATCTCCGTCCCGTAATTCCCGACTCTGATCCTGACCCCCTGAGAGATTTGGGTGTCCCTGCCTGGCTTTATGTCTTCTGGCTCTTCCTGCTACCTTCTCCATCATATAAAATAAGTAAAACTTAGAGTAGGTGTGATGGGATCCCCTCATAACAGGCACAGCAGGTGGGCAGACTCTGGAATTTGAGTGTTGAGATTTCACAAATAGAGCCCTCAGTCCCCAATATATAAAGGACACTGTCAGGTGCTTTAACAAAAGGCAGGGTACTGTGATGTTTTCAGGGGACTATGTACAGCACCCCGCCAGCCCCTTCTACCAGCTATGATCTGCCTGCTTGCATAGAGAAGCATAGAGATCCAGTAATAATGTCCCTGGATCTAAAATAAAGTATATAATGATAACAGAGAGATTTTATTTAAAACATTTACATTTTCCATGATGTCCCAGCAGTCCTCCCTGATTTCAAAGGACTGTCCCTCATTCGGAACACAGTCCCTCTTTCCTCCTCGTTTGTTCCTCATACTGGTCTTATCCATATAGTTGTATACAGTGGTGGCTGGTGCTCAATATTAAATCAACGCCAATGTAAATGCAGCATCCCCCCAACCCCCTGCCAGAGACGGACGAGAATGTGTCGCCAGTCAGAGGCCTCCTTACATTAGGAAGGAGGCAGATCAGACAGACATGGATCTGGGCTGCAGCTCCTCGCTCCAGGACCATCGCTTCTCCTCCAGGCCGAAGGAAGTGGGCCCTGACTGAGACCCGATTGGCAGGGAGTCCTACGACTCTCTGGCCAATTGGATCTCAGGAACTGCTTCCTGATTGGCCAGGAGGAGAATCAGGAAGACAATAGCGAATATTAAATTACTTTTGTCTCACAAGAGGATGGGCTCATCTTAGACAATTGTCCCTCGAACAGTTGTCCCCATTAGGAGATTTCCCCTTACCTCTTGTGAGAAAAGCTCTAATATTTTGGATTTTCCCTCACTTTCTTTCTCGGTGACAGTGATCACCATCAAAAACTTGATGAAGGTTCTAACCCATCCACAACACAAGATTTTCCTCGATATACACTTTAATAGTAAGCCATGGTAATTACATCATGAAGTTGGCCCCAACTTTTGCTATCAGATAGAAAATCCCCTTTAGACTTCTACAAGAGCAGCATAAGCTTGAATGTGTATTTATTAAGAGGGGTGTTGTAAAGCAGGTAAAGTTGAGCTCAAGCTAATTCAGCTTGTTTTCCTCCTGGACTGAACGGGGAGCCGCTGAGTCCAGGAGTACTATGAGCCCTGGAGGTGGGATCATGACAGCCTGGGCTCACATGAAGTGGGTTCAATGATGCCACCATTCAACCCAGAAGACTGAAAGCATCTAGTGGTGGGCAAGACGTACTGCAGGGCACAGCTCCAAAATAAATGTGAGCATTGCAGCAAAATATTTTTTAATTCCTGTTCAGCTCTAAAGCTAGAATGCAGGTACAAAAGGATTACAATTCAATACAGGTATATATTTATTAAAAATCATTACATACAGTTTTCTCACAGGTATTGGCAATTTAGCGCGTTATAGTCACATCAGTCACTTCCTTCAGGGACCATACAATCCAAGCAGCTTAGTGATTGACACTTATGCCCTGCAGCACCAGGATTCTCTGCTCAAATCCCAACATGACCCAGATCTGCATGGAGTTTGCATGTTCTCCCTGTACTTATGTGGGTTTCTTCCCACACTCCAATTACATGCTGGTAGGTTAAAGTGGTTGTAACCCCTCTTTTGGACTTCTACCTATAGGTATGCCTAGAATAAGGCTTACCTATAGGTAGTGGAAATATCTCCTAAACGTGCGCCGTTTAGGAGATATTTCACTTGTAGTCTGCCGAACATGTTAACGGCGCATGCGTGGGGAAGAAACAAAACGAAGTGCTGTTTCTTCCCTAGCCTGTGCCGTTAATGGCGGCTCCGGTGCGCATGCACAGGAGTGACGACACGCGGCTCCGGCGTATCACAGAGCCGGAGTTCGCGGCCCGGAAGGAAGATGGGCCAGAAGATGGACGCTGCCAACACAGGGGACATCGCTGGATTCTTTTGCAGGTAAGTGTCACATAATGGGCTAGTATGCGATGCTGCATACTAGCCCAATATGCTTTTCATTTGCAGGCCTTGCAGCGACCAAAAGAGGAAGTAAAACACATCAGGGTTTACTGGCTCCTTTATAATTTGGCCCTACAATATGTATGCTTGGATTCTAAGCTCAATGGGGACAGGGACTGTTGTAAATGTATATAAGTGCTGTGTAAAATTGTCACTGTACAAATACCTGTTATAAATACATACATCTAAGGTCCCTATCTCACATGCATACATACTAGGGCCAATTCAACAGGATCCAACTAGGCTACCAGTGTGTCTTTGGAGTGTAGGAGAAAACCTATGCAACCACAGGGAGAATATGCAAACTACATGCAGAGAGTCCTGGTTGGGATTTGAACCAGGGACGATAGTGCTCCAAGGCAGAAGTGTGACCACTAAACCCCTGTACTGCTCTAAATAAAGCTAGGGAGCATTGTTAGTCGGACCCTAAAAAAATGTGCACAGTTCTGTCAATCTAGCTTTGGTATCTTACTGACTTGAGGAGAGACCAGAGTGATGACCTTACCAGTGTGCTGATGCTTGCTTATTTTTTATTTAAAGTGTCACTAAACCCACATCATAAAAACTATCAGTAAATGGCATATTACATGCTGTTCATATTAGATTTGTTGTCTGTATTCTGCAAAAAACTGGTTGTGCCTGCTGTTCTCTATCTCCACTTTCTGTGCATCTCCCCAATTCAGCTAAGGATTTTACAGAGCAGTGTTGGCAGCTCTGCACATGCTCAGTTTTCAGTGAGTTTCTATGCTGAGCATTTCCTCTCTATCACATCTGAGCAGCCCATGTGACTATAGAGTCACACATGTGGGTGTATACACAGTGGTTAATGACAGCCCACTCCCTCCCTCCTCCTCCATGTCCACTAATCAGCTAAACACAATGGGGGTTGGATACTACATGTAGATTGATGGAGGCTTCATCTCCCTGTTATTCGAAGACCCAAGCTGGAGGGGCGGGACACAGCCTGTGACTGGCAGAAATCCACTCGCACCATGTTATTGCCAAAATATAATAAAGATTTGATTTCAAATATATAATTACAGATTATTTATTTATTTTTACTATGTATTCCAAAGTTTGTGTTTTTTTTAACATGTGAAGCTGGGGAAGTTACAGTACCATCATCCACATACAGAAAGAGAAGGGACAATGTAAATTAAATAGCGCATGTTTATTATCACTTTAATGTCAAATCTAAAAGGAAGGAGGGGGGTAGTGACCAATCATTTAGTAGCTGAGGTGGAGAAAAGTGAGGTCACAAACTTAGTGTCTAGCAGAGGTGCTGTGGTAAAAACAGTGGCTGAACAAATCTTTTTGTGGGCAAAACCAGCCATAGATAGATCAAATCTTGACTGGTGCAGCAGGGGTCAGCGTCAGCCGAGATTCGAACCATCTATGGGCTGGCTGATTGGTTGACTTGAGGGTAGTGGCAGCCTGTCTGATTTTTTTACATGCGATTACTGCCAGCGTATATAGCCTCTAGCAGAAATCAATGTGTTCTGCTGGTCGGGAAGGCTCCCCGAGCTCCCGAACATAATAGCTCTTTGGGAGGGATTCCCCCAAAGACTGTGTTAATGGTGGAATCAAGTGATTTTCTTTGGAAAGAATTGGAAGAAAAGAAAAGAAAATCATCTATGGCTTGCCTAAGATAGTATACAGTTGTTTTGCTGCCATGAATTTAGCTATTGTCCAGCTTTAAAAAGAGAGCAACATCCAGCATCTCTTTGTGAACTAAATGATGATTTCATCAAGGAGAGCAAATAGCCTTCATAATGGAAATGGAGTTGGGTGGAGTTGAGAATTGTGTTGAGATTTCATGGCCAGAGTTCCCAGAAAATATACAAAGCCAGCAGGGTATTCGTTAAAGGTGGACTGACCCTTTAATCACTCCAACTTCTTTTTTAGAAATGTTTATGGCCTTTTAATAGTGCCTTTCATTAGCATAAAAAGCAGTCATCCATCTTTAAACATGTATTTTACCCAACGCTCTGACCTCATGTATCTTGTCTACTCATAATTTTTTTAGATGTTTTTTTTTGCTACTTTATTGAGTTATTTGTGGCTGTTAGATTTCTTTGTTGTTTGCGGCAAACACTTTTCTAAGAGAATGCTTAATGAAAATGTCATCAATCTACGGCAGCCGTTTGGCATATTTAAATGACTGTTCATTGATGCTCTGAAAGACGCGAGTGTCCATTTGGTATACATTAGCGAGGAATTTAACTGCAGACTGACATATTGTTCATTTTCAACACTGTCACGTTGTGTTCTTGCCGAGCACATTTTAATTTCTTGATCAGTAATCAGGCAGAAGTTTCTTTTTAGCATATTAAAGACTTATCTGTGGCTAGCTACAGAGGCCAAAATTACAAGGTCATGGCGCCATCTTGTGGCATAATGTGGCATATCACTTTGACTATGTAATCCATCACTGTTTCCCAAAGTGTGGGATGGGGGCCACAGATTTACATACTCATTATAGGTGATGCAAAGCAGGTGTCAGCATCTAAAAAAAAGGATGGGTTCTATAGAAAAGGATAGTTCTGATTCAAATTTTAGGGTCATTTTAGATCTATACCTGTGTATAGAGGTGTAGCGGTGTCATGCGTCAAAGTGTGTTTCCTTTGGGAGTTGAAATGCGTTATTGATGCACGTATCTTTTTGCATTAAGATTTAGAGTGGACAGAGTTAGCAGCTAGTGAATAAAGCTTCTAATCATTGACCAAAGCGGCCTTTCTCAGCCTTTTTACCCCTGAGGAACCCTTAAAAAAGTTTTCAGGTCTCTGGAAACCCCTGCTAAAACCCAGTTAATTGGAGATCAGTTGAAAAAAAGCATCTTATAGTGGTGGTAAGTTTGAGGAATACAACCCTAATGTTGCGTACACGCCATCGGAAATTCCGACAAGAAAAGTCCGATGTGAGCTTTTGCTCGGAAATTCCGACTGTGTGTAGGCTTCATTGGACTTTTGCTGTCAGAATTTTCAGCCAACAAAAGATTGAGAACGGGTTCTCTATTTTTCAGACGGAAAAAGTTCCTATCGGAAAATCCGCTAGTCTGTATGCAATTCTGACGTGCAAAAAAAACACGCATGCTCAGAATCAAGCAGAAGAGCTGAACTGTCTACTGAACTTTATTGATCTTGGCTCACTCTTTTGTATGTCACCGCGTTGGAATTTGTGTCACCGTGTGTATGCAATACAAGTTTGAGCCAACATTCCGTCAGAAAAAATCCACGGTTTTCTTGTTGGAATGTCCGATTGTGTAGACGCGGCATTAGGTTGGGTATTGGCAGCAATCGACGGGTATGATTTTTGGCCCGTGTGTGGAGCTGCTTGTCCAAGAGAAGCCAATCTCACGACCAGCTTCTGTCAAGTGAGCAAGCTGGAAAACCAGCATCCGATCAGCGTTTGCAGCCAATAGCTGCGAGTGCTGACCCGTGTGTTCTGGTGGTTGAACAAAAAAAAAACTTATAGTATGTACCAGGCTTTACAATGTTGGTCAGAATACCACCCTTAGGGTCACCATAAATCGGACCATACAATCATTATACAATCAACCTTAGATCTACAGTACCAAAACTATGTAATATGAGGACATATCTAATAATTCAATTACTTTGTATCCAATCAGGCAGGCCCTTGCACTACAAAGTTGCTGGTATACAAGGGAGATTGTACAATCAGATTGGTGACAAGTAGATAAAAAGATCATTAGTGCCATGCTGCTGGCTCTGCCAAGTGGCATTTGCCCTAGCACTGTGCAGACACCATCAAATGGGAGGTCAATCAGACACAGCTCAAGAAAGCCACGGACACCTCTAGAGGAACCCTAGTTGAGAATGACTGGACCAAATATCCAAAGCGTTGACCACGCATTGAACACCCTATTGTTCATGTGTCAAAATACATGATATGAGGGTTTAGATGTGTTGCCATTGACTTCTATGGGCACTAAACTGCAGAAACACATGGGCTTTAGTGTGCTAAAATGCAACAGTGTAAATGGGCCCTCAAAGCAGAAATGAAGGAACTCACAGAGATATTGAGATAGACAGATACTGAGTTACAACTTCTGGGGCTTACTTATGTTTTCCTGCTCTAAAAGTGTGTCCAATAGAGTTTAACCACTCCTCTGTCCTGCTCAACACTAGAAGTACGTTAGAGCACTCATGGTGAGGGATATCACCCCATCTCATCTATTCCAGGAGCGCTGCAGTGGGAGAGCAAGACAAAAAGATATTTTAACCGCCTAAGAAACGCCCACCCGCAATGTACTGCTGACCGGCGGGCCTTGCAGGCAAAGTAACATACTGGCACGTCACTGCCTACTTCTGGGTTTAGCGTGCATGCATGCGCACCCCACTGCCAATACCCGCTGTGATTGTTCACAGAGGAAATCTGTCAGCAGGTCCCAGCCAATGATTCATGGCCAGGACCTGCTGTGTACAATCACAGCCCAGAGCCCTATATTCACAATCAACACAGAGCTCTGTACAGAGGGAACAATCTCTCTGTTTATTATCCCTGCAAAGCAGGGACAAGAAAAGAGATCTTCAGTAAAAAGCAGCACACATTACACATTGTTAGGCACACATTTAACCCCTCGATCGCTGTAGTTGTTAACTCCTTTCCAGCCAGTGTCATAAGTGCAGTGACAGTGTATAGCATTATCAGTGATCACTGTATTAGTGTCATTAGTGATGTCAGTGGCAGTTAGTCAGTTCTCCCCCAGCATCAGTTAGTGTCAGATTGTCCACCGCACTATCGCAGTTCCATTACTAGTATAAAATGAATACATAAAAATTCCGATATAAATATATATATATATATACTATAGTTTTCAGACACTCTAACTTTCACCATGTAAACCAATAATTATTAACTTATTTATTTTTTATTTTTTACCAAAGACATGTAGCAGAATACATAATACAGAATGACCAAAATGTATATAAAAAAATGTTTTTTTCATTTTTTATTGGATATGTTTTATAGCAGAAAGTAAAAAATATATAAAAAATATATATATATTTTCATTTATATACTAAAAAATAAAAATAAACCAGTGGTGATCAAATACCACTAAAAGAAAGCTCTATTTGTGTGAAAAAAAAATATATAAATTTAGTTTGGTTACAGTGTTACATGACCGGGCAATTACCAGTTAAAGTAGCTCAGTGCTAAATAGCTAAAAAGGCAAAAAATGGCTTGGTCATGAAGGGGATAAAACTTTCTGGAGCTCAAGTGGTTAAGGTAGTTCCAGATGAAAAGGTTCAGCCTAAGTACATTTTTGCAAGTACCTGTTGATCCAGTTTGAAATCCTGTGTCTTTGTAACTTCCGGTACATTCAACTGAATCCCAAATCAGGAGAGCAGCCTAGGGTGACAACGCTGCGACTCCATGGATACAATGAAGTGAGTAAGGCCTCGTACACACGATAGGTTAAACAGAGGACAACGGTCTGATGGACCGTTTTCATCGGTCAAAACTGATCGTGTGTGGGCCCCATAGGTTATTTACCCATTGGTTAAAAAAAAGCCAACTTGCCTTAAATTTAACCGATGGATTCCTAACTGATGGGAAAAAAACGATTGTTTGTAGGCACAACCATCGGTTAAAAATCCATGCATGCTCAGAATCAAGTCGACGCATGCTTAGAAGCATTAAACTTAGTTTTTTTCAGCACGTCGTCGTGTTTTACGTCACCGCGTTCTGACACAATCGTTTTTTAACCGATGGTGTGTAGGCGCGACGGACCATCAGTCAGCTTCATCGGTTAACAGATGAAAACAGTCCATCGGTCCGTTCTCATCGGATGGACTGATCGTGTGTACGCGGCATTACAGTTGTTACCTTTGGACACCCTATTTCAATCAAAACCAACATCCTACTATAACCCCTGTTATCATTTTACATTTTTAAATTCAACCACCTTTTTTATGGAAAAAGACTGTTTGTGGATCCCCTTGTCTAAAAATTTAAGAAATTAGGATGCATAACCATTCCTCCTCTTTTAAAGCATGTCAAAGCTGTGCAGGTCTAAACCAGGATTAAATAAAAGCTGAGCTCCAATCATTCAGTAGGATCCCCTCCTGTTTTGCTTTGTGTAAGTGGTGGCATGTAGTGAGGTAGGTACCAATCAAATTTTTGTTATTTTTTTCAGAAATGCATATTACCTGATCTCCTTTTAAAAAAAATTATGTTACAGAAGAATTCCAGGCATGGAAATTTTATACATAGTTACATTAGTCCATCTGCTACTGACCATTGCTACTATGCATATACCTCACCTGTAAGATCCCTCTAGAACAGGGGTCTCCAAACTTTCTAAACAAAGGGCCAGATTACTGTTCTTCAGACTTAATGGGGGCTGGACTGTGGCCATCGGAAGTAGAAAAGGTCCCAATTATCAGTGGGAACAAACAATGCCCCATTTTTGGTATCAGTGGGAGAAATCATACCCCATTATTGTTGTCATTAAGCCCCATTTCTGGTGTCATTGGAAAATATTGTGTCCCATTGTTAGTGTTATTGCGAGGAATTATGTCCCATTGTTGGTATTAGTGTTTGAAAATAGTGCCCCAAGGGCCGGATCAAAGCAAGCAAAGGGCCGCATCTGGCCCCTGGGCCGCAGTTTGGAGACCACTGCTCTAGAAGATGGAAATCGGTGTAGTAGAATCGCTACTCCAGTGATCGCCACTTGCTTCCTGTGCTTGGCGGCTAGTGTGCTGCATTCTAAACACAGGAGGCATGGGCACCATTCAGGGAATGCTTTGCTTTTGCTTTTTTATGCTTTTGTTGAATGAATGAAAATCTTTCTCTGATTGGATAAGGTGGGGAGAATGATATCACTGCCCCCCTCCCCACCCCACCCTTCACCTTGTCCAATCAGAGAAAGCTTTGCAATCATTTAGGAAATGCTAAGCATTTTCTGAATGGCGCCTGTGCGTCTGTGTTCAGAATGCAGCAGGGCAGCCGCTCAGCACGGGACCTGGAAGCAAGTGAAGATCAATGGATTAGCTGTGTCTACTTGATGATTTCCAGCTCTCAGGGGAATCCACCAGGTATTGTTCAGCGTATATATATATATATATATATATATATATATATATATATATATATATATATATATATACAGTATATATATACATTAGGGCTGTGGAAATTAAAGATGAATTCCTCGATTAATCGTAAAAAACTTTGATTGGTACTAGTGGTGCAACAGATCGTAAATGATTTGTGATTCGAACGGGTCGCCATATGCGGATTGGCACACCACGTGAACCGCGGAGCTCCGCTGCTGCCTCGGCCATAGGAAAGGCTGCATCTTCGGCCTAGCTCAGGGAGCGGCAGTCATCTTGGTCCACCTGGCAAGGTGAGCGTAGAGACGCACACTGACGTCAACACCCAGCCTCAACTGCTCGTGTTCGGCAAGCTTCTCTGGTAAGACTAAGCAAGCACTAATCTTCCTATACAGTGGGGGAGATGTGGACCATATTACAGTGGGGAGATGTCTGTGGATATTACAGTGGGGAGATGTCTGGGGAAATGTCTATGGATATTACAGTGGGGGAGATTGTGGATATTACAGTGGGGGAGATGTCTGTGGATATTACAGTGGGGGAGATTGTGGATAGTACAGTAGGGGAGATGTCTGTGGATATTACAGTGGGGGAGATGTATGTGGATATTACAGTGGGGGAGATTGTGGATAGTACAGTGGGGGAGATGTCTGTGGATATTACAGTGGGGGAGATTGTGGATATTACAGTGGGGAGATGTCTGTGGATATTACAGTGGGGAGATGTCTGTGGATATTACAGTGGGGGAGATGTCTGTGGGTATTACAGTGGGGAGATGTCTGTGGATATTACAGTGGGGGAGATGTCTGTGGATATTACAGTGGGGACTATATATAATGGTGATCCGAAAAATGTATGTGCGTTAAAATTAATTTAAATTAGACGATTAATCGATTTTAAAAAATCTATTAATCGAACATGAAAATTTTAATCAGTAACAGCCCTATATAGTTACATTGGTCCAACATTGACCAAAAAAAACTATGTATAAAATATCCATACCTGGAATTCATCTTTAAAGTTGAACTCCAGACAAATATAAAATACTCAAATAATGCAGATATGCATTCATTAATACATCAATAAATGTATTTTATTAAATACTAGCAGTACATTTAAGTACCTGAATTTGTTTTGGTATCAGCCTCTTGCTGTTTCTGTACAGCAGAACTCAGACGTGGAGAGGGAAAAGCAGCATAAGGAGCCAATCAGTTGCGCTGCAGTTTTCATGTGTTAACAAAGAACATAATTATAGATGAATAGAGTGAGAGAGAGATGAGGTCATCCGTCTGGTGCTTTTCTTTTCACTGTCCAGTCATAGATTGGGGGGAAGGACAAGACCTGTGATTGTTAGTGAACTGTAGCAATGTAGAGATCAGGAATTTGGTCCCCAACCAAAATACCCAGAGAACAGGGACAATGGGACTATTGCGGTACAAGTAAAATTATAGCGAATTCAAGTGTAGAAACACATATATGGAAAAATATACAAAAAGATTTTTTATTAATACACAATCAATAAAGAACAACACATGGTTATATACAAAATATTAAAAAACATGGTAACAATCCATACATATCACCAGTATAATAGTCCCCAAATGGGGAAGTTCACAATGGGATTGTGGGTCACGAAAAACATCTCAACCAGTTTCGCAGTCTACTGACGATTCCTCATTTGCCCCATATCGGCCAGAGTTATAGGTAAGCAGCTCCGTTCTTTCCCCATGTATATATTGTTATTATTATCATTGTATGACACTGCACCATTACTTTGGTCAATCGTATTGTCATTAATCATTTTTCTAAATCAAATTGCAGATTTTCTCCTGAGGAAGCGGCAGTAGACCGCAAAACAAGTTGAGATGTTTTTCGTGACCCACAATCCCATTGTGATCTTCCCCGTTTGGGGACTATTGTACTGGTGATATGTATGGATCGTTACCATGTTTTTAAGTTGTATATAACTATCTGTTGTTCTTTATTGAATGTGTATTAATAAAAAATCTTTTGTATATTTTTCCATATATGTGTTTCTACACTTGAATTCGCTTTAATTAAACGTGTACCGTCATAGTCCCATTGCCCCTGTTCTCTGTGTAATTTGGTTGGGGAGCAAATTCCCGATATTTGCATCTCCAATTTTCTGGATGATGGTACTATTACCCATTTTTACTTTAAAGGAGTTGTAAACCTTCGTGTTTTTTCACCTTAATGCATTAAGGTGAGAAAAAACCTTGCAGTGTCTGACCCCCCAACCCCCCCATTTTACTTACCTGAGCCCCGAATTTCAGTGAGCACGATCCTGCGTCACTCTCTCCACTGCTCTTCATTGGATAGATCGCTAGCAGTGCAGCCATTGGCTCCCGCTGCTGTCAATCAAATCCAGTGACGCGGGGGGCGGGGGCGAGTCATTCACTCGGCGGCTATGGACGTCGATTGTATGACACGGGAGCGCGCCCACAAGTTAACCCCCTTGGCAGAGAGCTTCCCAAAGGGGGTTATCTATTGTGGGGAGGAGCCGCGTGAGCCGCTGGGGGACCCAAGAACAGTACGATCGGGGCCACTCTGTGCAAAACGAACTGCACAGTGGAGGTAAGTATGACATGTTTGTTATTTAAAAAAAAATAAAAGTGAACCTTAAGGCCTCGTACAGACGACCGGATCTATCCGCTGGGATTGATCGGCGGATCAGTTCCAGCAGATAGATCCGGTCGTCTGTACGCCCGAGCGGACATTTCCCAGCGGATAAAAATGTTGTAGCATGCTACAAAATCTATCCGCTGGGATCCAGTCCAGCGGACTGATCCAGTCGTCTGTACAGACTCACCGGATCAGTCCGTCCGCTCCCCTCCCTCGCAAGCGTCGTAATGATTCGACGCATGCGTGGAAGTATTTACCTTCCAGCGTCGCACACGTCGCCGCGCGGATTTCGATCTGATGGTGTGTACAGCCATCAGATCCAAATCCGCCAGAGGATTTATCCGCTGGAAACGGTCCGGCGGACCGTTTCCAGCGGATATCCTCTCGTGTGTACGGGGCCTTAGTGTCACATTAAGTATGGCTATAGAGGCTACACTCAATCTTCCAGTGAACTGTAGCAGGTAAAAAAAAAAATCAGGTTTCCTGCCCTTCTAGAAAGGTCTATGCTGTGTGGCAGAGCTGTGTACCTCACAAGACCGGATGGACAGAAATACAAATCTTTTGGTAAGTCAACCATCTCCCAATAATGTATTATATCTGTGAATTTAGCTGGAGTTCAGGATTGGATTGCTACCTGGTTATATTTTGTGATTTCAGCAGCTCTTTATTATTTGAAATATCCTGCTTTGTCACAAGGTCAGAGTTCTTCTTTAAAGGATAATAATCAGTCTTGTTCTCATCCCACATTAGCCACCAACTGTCCATTCAGTGATAAAGAGCGCTCGCTGGACGGTGAGTGATGTCACCAGCATAATCTCAAGGTAAATTATCACGCAGAAGTGACAATTGTCGCCAGGGAAAGACGTGTGAATTATACCGTTATTAGCAGCCGCCACACACCTCCTAAGGAAATTTTACCATGTAATTACATTAAAGTTGACTATGTATTTGATTTGTTCTGCGGAAAGGGATACTGTAAGACAGTGATGAGTGATCGCCCATGCAGACACGTTTCTAAGACACACTTATGAATACATTTATAAACACGTTTGTCCATGGGAGATATTCTTACAGATCAGTATCTATTATCTAGAGACATTAATGCGTATCATACTTTTTCTTGCTCGGGCACAGGCTTACCCAATAACACACAAGGTGAGATGAAATGCTAAATGCAATGACTTATATCAATCAATCCAATTTCATTTTCCTACAGTCAGTGAAGATGAATTTTGGTCGTTATTGGGCATTGTAAATATTGATCTGGATTGTACATTTTTTAAAGTAGAATTCCCCGTTTTTTTTTATATATATATTATTTAAAATTTAAGAGACAAGCATTTTGTGCTTCAATACTTATGTAAATGTAAATGTAAATGAAGAATGGATTGTTCCTTGAACATTACTATCTGTCGTTATACTAACTAATCATGCATAACTTTTAGAATATTTATCTATAATTCAGAGCTCTCTTCCACAGTAATGCCTTTTCACCACTAGCTCAGAGCTCAGAGCATAAGTGCACAACAACATTACATCATTAACCCATATCTCCCAACTTTTTGAGATGGGAATGAGGGACACCTATCAGCAAAAGTATGCAGGCATAGGACACACCCCTTGCCACACCCCATTAAAGGAGAATTGTACAAAAACAAATTGGTTAAACCCACAAGTGCTTTTTTTTACCACTACTATTCCTTTATATTGGCTTTTGGAATTTACAAATGCAGCAATTTAAAACCAGATGAAAGTTTTAGCACAGGGAAACACTTTTTGATAAAAAGTGAATTTTATATACATCTATATAGATCAGACCAAAATGAGGGACAAATGAGGAGGAATGAGGGACAGAGCTTCAAATCAGGGACAGCCCCTTGAAATCAGGGACAGTTGGGAGCTATGATGAACCTGGCAATAAAAAGGAGAGCTTTATATGGGTGTGGGTTTGTAAATCATTGGATCATTACATGATCTAGCCACATATAACCAGATTAGGTAACTATCATCTCCTGTCCAAGGAGCGTATAGCGGAGGGCCACACAAAAAGGGAACCTCCGCTTTTCGGAACCCTCCCCCCCCTCCAGTGTCACATTTGGCACCCTTCAGGGGGGAGGGGGTGCAGATACCTGTATAATACAGGTATTTGCACACACTTCCGGGAATAGGCTCCCGCTGGAGTCACGCCCCTTTGCATCACCCCCGCTGTCATCTTGGAAACACACTGGTCCCAGGAGACAGCGGGGACCAGTAATGATGCGCCGTGCGACTCGCGCATACGCAGTAGGGAACTGGGCAGTGAAGCCGCTTCACTTCCTGATTCCCTCACCGAGGATGGTGACAGGGGCAACCGAGAGACGAGCGATTGCTCGGCCTTGGTTGCCGACATCGTGGGCGGGCTGGACAAGTAAGTGTCCATTTATAAAAAGTCAGCAGCTGCAGTATTTGTAGCTGCTGGCTTTTAAAAAAAAATTTGGGTGGGCCTCCACTTTAAAGTAGAACTGTGGCCAGGCTATGGACATTCAAAAATTTACACATTCTTTACAAGCAGTGAATAAGATTTCAAATAACCCCCAACTGACCTCTGTAGCTACATGTACTCTGGAGCAATTCATCTTTGAAGTTCACAAGTTCACACAGGATAAAACTTGGATGGACAAGTCGGAAAAAAACAGTGGCCTCATATTACAACCTTTTTTTTTTTTTAGTCCATCCAGATTTTATCCTGTGCTGGGATGAAAGGTGAGCGGTGTTTTCCCCCTAAATAAGTTGACTGTTTCTATATGATTTATTTACCAACAATTCAAAATATCTTGGACACCTACATCGGTTTTTGGTCTTGTGGTCCTTTCTGTATTTCTAAGTTATCGGGTGCCCATTGAGCTGAGCCTTTCCGTGTGGGAACCACCTCACCAGAACTACTGAGCTTGTTTAAAGATTTCCTTTATTTTAATGCATGTACAAATTGTTGGTTTGACCAATAGTGCAAATTTTGGTATGGGACCTGTAGTCATCTCTATATTAATCTAGAGGAGTAGTTGTTAACTCATGAGGTATAGAGAACCTCAGCTGTGGCCCTTGACACCACCAAAGGGCCGCACATCACGTTCAACATAGGTAACACTACAGAAGACCATCAATGGACATACCACAGGAAATGGTCAGAGACTGTGGACATGCTATGGGTGTGGTTAGAGACTGGGGACATGGTGCAGGATACAATAGAATATGGGAACATGTTACAAGAGACTGCTAGACATCACTGTCATTGCAGTTTGTTTACAAATCAATGCTCACACTACTGACTGCTGGGGTCAGCAAGTATCAAAAGGCTATATATGGCCCTTGGGCCACGGGTTAGGCATCGAGGATCTAGAAGCTTATTTCTTTCTTATTCACACCAGAAATGTTTTTTCCACAGGTAAATTAATTTGCATTTAATTACTGTGCGTTTTCCTCGGCAGTCACAGCAATTCAATCATCCCCTGTACTGTACCTCTTCCCTGTAGACAGTAGTTAGTAGCCATTTTGTTCAGCTGGAGCTAGGCGAATATCCATGAGAATGAAGCTTATCAGCTCCCCATGAGCCAGTATCTCACGAGTGCTATTCATGTCAGATTTCACGTTTCATGAATATTGGCTCTTTTATATCGCTTCCCATTGTAGCAAGTCCTTGTTCGTCTTCTACCGCGCTGCCAGGCGCACAAATCCTGCGCTGTTTGTGATGTATTATTTAGAAAAAGCCCTTGTCATTGTTTAGTCAATACGTATAAAAAGGCTTTGTGTCCTTTATCGAGGTTCATGTTTAACAGCGCGGTCTGTGGGAGCCGCGCACGTCTCGAGCACCGACTCCTGCAATTGTCTGGCCTGTGCATTTGATACTATTGATCTCCTGCTAAAAGATGTTCCTTTTCCTTTTGGGTTTTAAATCTTATTCAATTATTCCCCTGGAGCCGATAGGTCTGAAGCTCTCTTAGCATTAACTCGCACAGCGAGGGGAGCGTCAGGCGGCTGTGTAACCTGGCACCGAGCACAGGGGTTACCACACTCTCTTATACCTCTGGGGGCCCCGGCGGGCTGAGTGTGAAAGACGATCACATGTCAACATATCTCATGGATTTCTCTCTAGCTTACACCATCTCATTCATCCAGAGACGGTGAAATAAAACCAACTTTCAAAGGCGGAGGGTACTGTCTCTGCTTTATCAAAATATCTGTGGTACATATTACCTCAGAAGGCCTGTGTTGCCCGTAGCAACCTGAGCTTCCCATGCAGTCTTCTATTGCAGAATATGAATGAGGAAATTCGATCTGTTGCTATGGGTAACATAGATTGTGTGGGAAGTTCTTCCTGTAATTCCCCATAGCAGAATATAACATTACATGTTTTAGTCAGAAAGTGAGAAAAAAAAAAACTTTCAAAGGCGGAGGGTACTGTCTCTACTTTATCAAAATGTCTGTGGTTCATATTACCTCAGAAGACCTGTGTTGCCCTTAGCAATCTGAGCTTCCTGTGCAGTCTTCCATTGCAGAATATGAATGAGGGAATCTGATCTGTTGCTATGGGCAACATATACTGTGTGGGAAAGTTCTTCCTGAATATAAAATCAGCTTTTTTTGGCAGAAAGTGAAATAAAACCAACTTTCAAAGGGGGAGGGTACTGTCTCTACTTTATCATAATATCTGTGGTACATGTAGCGCCCCCTTTACTTTCAGTAAGGGCACTATGCTAAAGTTAGTGGGAAAATGAGAGAGATAAGTTGCTCTCATTCTTAATTTTGTTAAATTTGGCAGTCGCCAAATTCTGGATTGTCCTGTGGGTCAGTTTGTGTGTCCAGAGATACGGTCTCATCTCTGGACGGCAGATGGCGCCAGAGGGGATCCAGGCGGAGCTACTTCTTCCCAGCAGCCAATGAGAGGAGTTGAGCCTCGCTGTGCATGCTGGGAGGGGGTATTTCTGTGGCGGAGGCTGTTGTTCTTGGTTCGTCGCGGGTTCCTGGTTCCAGGTGCGGCACCCACCTTTAGGGTGTGCGCACATCGCGGGCCCCACCACTATGGCCTACCTGGCCTGGGGTCGTGCGCAACGCGGAGTTCCAGACTCTGGGCCCTTCTGGCCTGGAGCAACTGATGCCACAAAGGGGCCCCAGTGACTTACTGGGTCCCCAGTTCTACTGAGGAGATCCCAGGCTGTATGCCGTTCGGTGGGGGATCGGCTTGAGGAGAACCCGGAGGCAGGTTATCCAAAAGGGCTTGAACGAACCATTGGGGATCTGGTGACCGGAACATTGACAGGTACACTTGCACTGTCAACCGGTAACGCTAATTACTGGGAGGATTTGCTCAATCATTTAGCTCATCCAAGTACTAGGCCTGTGGCAGAGGTCTCATCTGAGTCAGGTCTGTGGCAGAGGTCTGTTTCTCCCAGCAACCTTAAAGTGGCACTCGGGCTGCCAGGCCTGTGGCAGGGGTCTGTCCGGGGGCACTTCACCCACTCTGGCTGGAGTGGCGAAAAACTGTACTACTACAGAAAGCAGGATTGCTTTCCTTCTATCCAAAGCCAGATACCGCAAAGTTCCTTTACTTCATCAACCTTTTCTGTCTACCTCAAGTTGATGTCGGTCGTGTTGGGCCAAGAAATAAAGCATTCAGAAGAACCTTATCTACGAATTGGACATTCGCTTATTGTTCTACTCACTACCTTCACCCCTAGACAACACATACAACACAAACAGCTTTTACTGCATCTAAAGCCAAAAAACTAAAATTGGATGTACGGTATATCAGCTTACCAGCCCTTAGATGAGATGGCTGTATTACCTTTCTTTTTTTATTCATCCAGAGAAGTGAAGTGAAGTAAAACTAGCTTTAAAAAGTGGAGGGTACTGTCTCAGTTTTATCAAAATATCTGTGGTACATGTTACCTCAGAAGACCTGTGTTACCCATAGCAACCCGAACATCCACTGCAGTCTCCCATAGCAGAATCTGAACGGAAAAATCATTCTGTTGCTATTGACGACACAGACGGCGTGAAGTAATTTTTTTTCCCTCGGACACTTTGATTAATGACAATATGTTTTTACCTCAGAAAATTAGCTTTTTTGGTGACAGGAATATTAATGCATACATTTTTTTAGATAAATAGTCTTTAGACCTCTTTCACACTGAGGCGCTCAAAAACTGCCCATAAAACATTGGGCGTTTTTGCGGTGCTTTTTGTGCCGCTTTAGCGCCGTTTTTGTGTGGTGCTTTTGAATCGCTTTGGAAGCGCTTCCTATTCATTTCAATAGACAGGGGCGTTTTGAGGTGCATTTTAAAGCGTCCAAAGATGCTGCTTGCAGGACATTTTGCACCGCCCCGACAGTGCACCGCTCCAGTGTGAAAGCATCCATTGAAATTAATGGGAAGCAGTTTTCAGGTGCTATTAATAGCGCAAAAGCACCTGAAAAGCGCCTCAGTGTGAAAGGGGCCTTACTGTATATCTAAAGCCATAAGTCTGCTTTCACACTGAGGTGCTTTGCAGGCGCTATAGTGCTAAACATAAAGTGCCTCTCCTCTCACTCCAATGTGAATGCCCGAGGGCTTTCACACTGGAACAGTGCGTTGGCAGTACAGTAAAAAAAGTCCTGCTAGCCGCATCTTTGCAGCACTGAAATCATTGTGCAGCGCCGCCGAACCCTTTTTTGCCTGCAAGCGGGAGTTGAAAACGTCCCGCTAGCGGCCGAAAAGCGGCGCAAAAAAGATGGTAAAACGTTTAGGTGTGAAAGTAGCCTAAAGCAAAAATTTTATGTACAGGTATATCAGCATACCAGTCCTTAGGAGTGGCTGAGGTACATGGTACCTTAGAAGGCCTGCATTGTCCATAGCAACCTGAACTTCCTATGTAGTCTCCCATAGGTGACTGTGAACAGGGGAATCTGATTTGTTGCTTTGGGCGACCCAGACAGTGTGAGGTAACTTTTTCCTCAGAAACATTCAATGATGGCCATATGTTTTTACCAATAAAAATAAATAAATAAATAAATAAAAAAAAGCTTAACACATGTTTGTGATAAATAGCCTTAACTGCATATATATATACAGCCAAAAAGCAAAAATTGTATGTACAGGTATATCAGCTTACCGGTCCTTAGAAGAGGTGGCTGAGGTACATGTTACCTCAAAAGGTCTGTGTTACCCATAGCAACCTGAACTTCCATTGTAGTCTCCTATGGCAGACTGTGGACAGGGGAATCTGATCTGTTGCTATGGGCAACACAGACTGTGTGAGGCAGTTCTCCCTTCAGAAACTTTAATTAATGACAGAATGTTTTTGCTTGTGAAAATTAGCTTTTTGGTTACAGGAATATCACCTCACGTATTTTTACGAAAAGTGTTTTTTTCTGCACTATAAAGCCAATAACCAAAAATTATATGTACAGTTATATCAGCTTACCAGTCCTTAGGTGAGGTGGCTGAGATACATATTACCTCAGAAGGCCTGTGTTGCCCATAGCAACCTGAACTTCCTGTGTAGTCTACTGCATAGTTTTTACTGCACCTAAAGCAAAAAAAAAAAACATTGTATGTACAGTCATATCAGCTTACCAGTTCTTAAATGAGGTTGCTGTATTGTCTTTCTTTTTTTCATTCATCCAGAGACATTGAAATAAAACCAAGGCGGAGGGTCCTGTCTCTGCTTTATTAAAATGTCTGTGGTAAACTTTACCTCAGAAGACCTGTGTTGCCCATCGCAACCTGAACTTCCAGTGCAGTCTACCATAGTAGAATGTGAATGGGGGAATCCAAAGTGTTGTCATGGGCGACCCAGACATTGTGAAGCAATTTTTCTCTTGGAAACTTTAAGTATTGGCCATCTGTTTTTACCTACCAAAAACAGGTGACAGAAATAATCGATACACAAATATTTCTGATAAATAGCTTTAAGTGCATATCTAAAGCCAAAAAGCAAAACGTGTATGTACAGGTATATCAGCTTACCAGTCCTTGGAAGAGGTGTATTACCTTTCTTTTTTTTTTATTCATCCAGAGGCAGTGAATTAAATCCAACTTTCAAAGGTGGAGGGTCCTGTCTCTGCTTTAGCAAAATCTCTGTGGTACGTTACCTCAGAGGGACTGTGTTGCCTGTAGCAACCTGAACTTCCTGTGTAGTCTCCCTTTACAAAATGTTAATGGGAGAATCCAGTCTGTTGCTAATTGTCAACACAGACTGTGTGAGGCAGTTGTTTTTACTTCAGAAAATTAGCTTTTTGGTCACAAGAATATTGATTTGTCACAATTTTTTGTGACAAATATCTTTCACTGTATATAAAGCCAAAAACGACAGTGCAATCCCCTTTATATCACAGTGCCCTTTGCAGTTATTTCTCCCCCCCCCCCGCACATCACAGTGCTCCTTGCAGTCATTGCCCCCCCCCCTTTTACAGTCCTCCCTGCAGTCATGACCCCCCATCACAGTCCTCCCTGCAGTCATGACCCCCCCCATCCCAGTCTCCCTTACAGTCATGACCCCCCATTACAGTCCTTCCAGTCCTCCGTGCAGTCTTGCCCCACCCCCAGGGGCGGACTGACCATTGAGTCACTCAGCACTGCCCGAGGACCCCATGCCACTAGGGGGCCCCATCAGGGTTGCCAGGCTTAGTAAAACCAGGGACAGTATGTAAAAACCTATGTTTTTTTTACATCTGTCCCCGATATGTCCGAAACCGACATGCTTTTGATGTGAAAATCCCGAGATTTTAGCTGCCCCGCCTCTGCAGTGCCTCCTGGCGTGGTGGCCATCTGTAAGCCCAGGGGCCCCATAATCTTCTATTGCCCGGGGGCCCCATGAGTTGTCAGTCCGCCCCTGCCCACCCCCCATCACAGTCCTCCCTGCAGTCATTCCCCCCTTCTTCTTTAAAATCACAGTGCCCCTTTAAATCCATGCCTTCCCTGCAGTGTCTTACCCAGCAGGGCAAGGCAGAGATTGGGAGCAGCAGCGGATCGGGACAGAGAGCGGGAGCTGCCAAACTTATTTTAACAAGCGGGTGATTACCCGCTTGTTATTATAAAAAAGTCTCTCTGTTTCGATCTGCAGCGGCCTACGCCCCCCTGCCTTGCTAAAAGGCTGACGTCCGAAGTGGGTCGGGAGACTTGAGAGAATAAACACAAGCTGCTAAATGGCCGGGGGTCTATGACAAGACTTATTGCTGTGTGATGGTGGCCTTCTTAACAACAGGCTACGGACCGGTACTAGTCTGCCGCCTGGTGGTTGGGGACCCCTGCTTTTGATAGTGATTCTAATAACGTCCGTTGCTTAGGCCTTGAAAAAAGGTGGGAGGCTCTTATCCCCTGAAACGCGTTGGCTGCATCTGATGCTGTTAACTAATAAATGTTTCTAAAATACTTTTTTAAGTGTACTAGGTGCTCCATATACATCCAAGAGTTGATCGGCGATTGATACATTTATCGTGATCACAGAGGTAGGGGCCTAGGTCATGGTCCACATACCCTAAGGGGACTTTACTAAGACTGGAGCAGCCAGAATATATAGCAGTTGTGCTATGAATTTTCAACCAATCCGTTTCTGGCTTTCATTTTTAAAACGTAGGCCTCATTCACACTGGCACTCCTGTGTTTAGATGTTATAAATGCAGGAGAAATGATCTGGGAAGTAAACTACATTTTTGCTTCCCATTTCACTTTCTTGCATTTAAATGTTCCTGCTTTAGGCTCCATTCACACCTAGGCGTTTTAATGCCTGAAGCCTGACGCTATTGCAGCCTAAAATACGCTGGAGGGGTGATTTAACATTGTTCTTTATGGAGATGGTTCACATCTCCACGCCAAACGCCGAAACGCAGTACGCCTGAAGCTCAAAACAAGTCCCTGACCCTTTTTTTCAGGCGGCTTCGGCGTTCAGCATAGCCGACAATGTGTAAATCACCCCTCCAGCGAAAACAAGGTTAAAAAACGCCGCGTTTTGTCGCGGCAAATTGCGGTACAAAACGCCGCAATTTGTCGCGGCAAATCGCGGTACAAAACGCTGCAATTTGTGTGTGAATGCAGCCTTAGACGTATTTAGTCGCATTTAGGCCCTCTGGGGTGCATGGGGCTCTGGCGTTTAGCTGCAAGGGGAGGGCACAGGTACACCATCCAGCACGGCTGCTGCCGGCGGCCTATAAAACATTATGAGAGGCTGACAGCTGGACAGTGCACCCGGCGGTATTTCCATTTAGGGCAGTATGTGCCCAGGGAGAAACACACAGAATGCAGACTCTTTGTGTTCTGGGCAGTTGTCCCTGGGCGCACACTGCACTAAACGTAAGTACAGCTAGGTGCACCATCCAGCCACAGAAGCTGTCAGCCTCTCATAGAGTTTGACAGGCTGCTACCAGTCACACGGCCAAACATGGTTCCCCTGTGTCCTTCATCCACAGCTAAATGCCAGAGCCCCACCCTGTGTGCATGAGGCTCAAATATGTCTGATCTTGGCTGCACAGAATTCTATTTTCTCTAATTGCATGTAAACGCACAGTGTGAATGGCACCATTCAAAAAAATCATTACATGCATTTACAGTATCTCACAAAAGTGAGTACACCCTTCACATTTTTGTAAAAATATTTTAATATATCTTTTCATGTGACAACAGTGAAGAAATTACACTTTACTACAATGTAAAGTAGTGAGTGTACAGCTTGTATAACAGTGTAAATTTGCTTTCCCCGCAAAATAGCACAGCCATTAATGTCTAAACAGCTGGCAACAAAAGTGAGTACACCCCTAAGTGAAAATGTCCAAATTGGGCCCGATTATCCATTTTCTCTTCCCGTTGTCATGTGACTTGTTAGGCCTTGTACTCACGAGCAGACATGTCCGATGAAACCGGTCCGCGGACCGTTTTCATCGGACATGTCTGCCCGGGGACTTCTGTTCGATGGCTGTACACACCATCGAACAGAAGTCCGCGCGTAAACAATACACGGGGCGTGTCCGCGGTGTCGCCGCGTCGATGACGCGGTGTCGCCGTGACAATGACGCGGCGACGTGGGCGGGCCTGCCTTTTAAATGCTTCCACGCATGCGTCGAAGTCATTCGACGCATGCGAGGGATGGCGGGCGGCCGGACATGTACGGTAGGTCTGTACAGATGACCGTACATGTCTGGGCGGACAGGTTTCCAGCGGACTGTTTTAAAGCAAGTCCAGGAAACAGTTGTCCGCTGGAAACCTGTCCGATCCGCCTGAAAATGGTCCGCTCGGACCTACACACGGCCAAACATGTCTGCTGAAACTGGTCCGCGGACCAGTTTCAGCAGACATGTTCGGTCGTGTGTACGGGGCCTTAGTGTTACAATGTCTCAGGTGTGAATGGGGAGAAGGTGTTATCGCTCTCACTCTCTCATACTGGTCACTGGAAGTTCAACATGGCACCTCATGGTGGCCAAGACCATACAGCGGTTTAACAGGACAGGTTCCACTCAGAACAGGTCTCGCCGTGGTCGACCAAAGAAGTTGAGTGCACGTGCTCAGCGTCATATCCAGAGGTTGTCTTTGGGAAATAGATGTATAGGATGCATTAAGCTGAAAAAAAAACACAAAGGTTTACAACCCCTTTAAGATGAGAATACTTAGATTCTTGCAGAATCCATGATTAGTTTGACTGTTTTGTGATTGAATACAAAGATGTACATTATATAGCACCCAAATATACTCTTCCATAAAAGTTATAAATTAACAAACTTTTGCTAAACTTAAGAAACCATTTATTTTTAGCAACTTAATTAGAGAACTATTGTGGTGCTTGAGCATCGATGTTGGACAAGGCTTGGCCCCCGGCTGACAAACACTTTGAATTGTATGGGATTTTGTGAGGCGTTGGGTTGAAAATGTGTTGGCAGATATTAAATCTCCTTCAACAGGTCTGTTTTGCTGTGTTTATATTGTGCTGTGTTTACCTCCAGGTAATTTCCATCCAGCAACTGACTCAGAGCACAGAAGTTATAATTATGTGTACAAAGTCACTTTTGTTACGTGTCTGTCGAGCTTGGTATTTTGTGGAAGATCCTGGTCTAACTAATGTCCCTTTGTGCTCTTTCCTAATCCTCTTGTTTATTGTATACTCCTGAGAAAGAAAAACACGCTTTGAGACAACATCTTTATTTTCTTATTGTATTTGTGTGATAATTATTAAAGAGGTTGTGTTGGCCTGTCTGTTATGCCCATGCTCTACAAGGCAGGCACAGCCACTGGCAACTGATCAAGGGAGGTGGCATTATTGTAGGTTTTGTTGCAGTTATTGCCACCTGGCTTTCAGAGTGACGACACTAATGGGTAGGGTTTACATATTAGCAGTACTTCACATTGAGAGCCCTTCGGCTTAGTAATCATGAGACCATAACAGAGAACAATGGCAGGTCAGACCCTTTTTAAGGTATTGATGCAGGCCTCAGTTCTTTTTTGTTAGTCCCTAATATGTCTATGACATTTTTATGGTGACAGGTCCTCTACGGCGAAGGAAGAGAATTCTGGCACACTTAGGAAAAAAAGAGGGTATCAACAGCTTGACTTGTCTGAGGCCTCGTACACACGACAGAGGAACTTGACGTGCCAAACACATCGAGTTCCTCGTCGAGTTCAGGGATGAAGCCGCCGAGGAGCTCGGCGGGCCGCCTTCTCCCATAGAACAACGAGAAAATAGAGAACATGTTCTCTATTTTCTCGACAAGTTCCTCGGTGGCTCCATCGGGCCAAAAGTGTACAGACGACAGAGTTTCTCGGCAGAATCCGGCTCTGACCGAGTTTCTCGCCGAATTCTGCCGAGAAACTCTGTCGTGTGTACGAGGCCTGATACACAGTCAGTCCTTGCTCCTGCAGTCCATCTCTATGTAGCTCCTGCAAGTGGTGGTGCTTCATTAGTACATGTGTCCCTCACCCTGGGGCCTCCTAATTGATTTCCACATCACACTGTTCTCAGTGAGGTCAACCAAGTAGGACACAGGGTCTTTCCTACACTCTGCCTTTATGGGAATCCTCCAAGCCCTGCTCATGCTGACTCATCACAAGACATGCCCTTCCAAATGAAGTCATCAAGTCAGGACATAGGGTATCTCCCATGCTGGAAAGAGGCTTCCTGAACATAAAGAATGCCTGAACCCTAATGTCTGATGACCCTTGCATCCCCATGCTGCTGATTGTCATTGTCAGAGCGTCAGGACCTGGGTCTGAACCTGCAAACTCTGCTGTGTCTGGCAATGTTACTTCTTGATGAGCCACCTGGGATGCTGGACAACTCCCTGGACAATTCCTTGAATGATCTTGCCTTGAACCCTGTTTTTTATGAACCTTGAACTTTGCTCCTCCCATGAATCTTCCTGATTTAAAGCGGAGTTCCGGCCACAATTTCACTTTTTAAATATAAATACCCCTGTAATACACAAGCTTAATGTATTCTAGTAAAGTTAGTCTGTAAACTAAGGTCCGTTTTGTTAGGTTGTTACAGCATTTAGACACTTTATAAAATAGAAATTGACTGGGGCCATCTTAAGTGTGGGCATCATGAAGCCAGACTGTATGACTTCCTGGATTTCAGCCTTGCAGACCTCGCACATGCTCAGTGCTGCACAAGCAGTGTCAGATCAGGTTTCAGCACCTGTGCTGTCCAAGTCACATGATTCTTTGAGACTGGGGAGGGCACAGACTCCTGGAAAGTTACACCCACTACATTCCCAGGAGTCTGTGCGGTGTAGGTTAGGAAGCATTAAGCACCTAGGTGCAGGAAGTGGGAAGATTAACTATTCTGCCTAGCAACAACACTTTGAAGGCATCTAAAAAAAAAAAAATTTTCGTAAAGGACTAATAACATTTTTTTAAAACTACTGATGTAATGTTATATTTATGGGTGGAACTCCACTTTAAGCCATATCTATTTTCTTGAAACAATAAAAAATGTTGCTGTGCTAAACATAGAAACTGAATAAACATAAGTCCATAAATAAGTCCATAAAGTGTGAACGGGTGCTATTTGAAATAGTGCAGATGAATTCCTTGATGAACATCCAGCAAAAAATAGTATAATTGATGTGCGTTTTGATCACAAAAGTGCACCTCCACCGATATTAATATAAAATGCCTCCTTGCCAGAGGTCTAGACTCCAAATTACAGTGGAACCTCGGATTAAGAGCATAATCTGTTCCAGGAGAATACTCGTAATCCAAAGTACTCGCATATCTAAGCGCGTTTCCCCATTGAAGTCAATGGAAATGAAAATAATTAGTTCTACATTGACTTCAATGGGATGCAATACCGCATGCGGCCAGAGGTGGGGGGCGCTGGAAAGCCTCGGAAATGGCCGGAAAGGACAGAGGACAGCTCGGCTAACCGCGGCAAACCTCGCAAAGGCTCGGGAACGGAGTATTTCCGTGTCTTTCCAAGCATTTCCAGATGGCGCCGATCGGCTGAGGTCGGCGCCGTTCGGCACCGACGCCCCCCCACCTCAGGTCAAATGCGGTATTGCACAACGCTTTGGCCTGAATCCTGCTCATCTTGCGAGACAACACTCGCAAACCAACTTAGGATTTTTCAAATACAGTGCTCGTATTGCAAAACGCCCGTTAACCGCGTTACTCGCAATCTGAGGTCTAGACAGGCATTATATTCAAGTATAGAAGATTCAATCAGCTTCCTCCTATTATATTGCAGGTGGTTGTACTGTCATGACTGATGTTAAAGTTCACTCCATAGTAGGGCCCATGAAGGAAAGATAAAATAACCACATAGAGTAAAACTGCTTAACAGTTTTTTTTAAAGAAATCAGTGCTAAATACTTACAGAAACCCGGTATAAAACGAGCATTAATAGATCCAAAACATCCTAGAAATCGATCAAACAGTATACAGGATTGGCTTGCTTGGTACCTCATGGACATGGACTCCAGTCAGCGCGTTTCGTTAGAATTAACGTCCTCTAGGGTATGACCTGGCCTGTTTCCCAGATTTCTGTGCTCTCTCTAGGCAATGTCTTGCTCTTGAAAGTGTAAAGGTGCACTGGTTCTATGTAAAGGGTGGGAAAACATACAGTGCTATAAAATATAATGCACAATAATGTTGCCCAATGTGAACACAATGGGTAAATTGGAAATAGGTGTGTGCTCACATTGGGCAACATTATGGTGCATTATATTTTATACCACTGTGGGGTTTTCCACCCTTTAGAATCAGCGCACCTTTAGGCCTCATTCACACTTCGGGCCGCTCGGGTCCGTCTGTCACGGACCTGAACGGCCGCTTAATGCATCCCTATGGAGCGTCGGATGTCAGCGGAGACAGGTTAGCTGACGTCCGACCCGATCCGACCCGCTAAAAAGTATGGGGGCTACGTCCCCATCCATCCATGCGGATCGGGTAAGATCTGATGAAAACGGACATGCTGTCCGTTTTCATCAGATCGCTCCATAGGGAGACAGCGGTGCCCGACAAGCCCCTCCCCACTCAGTGAGCAGAGAGGAACTTGTCATCCGTCGGCTCAGCGTAGATCTGCGGACTGATCTCCCGCTGAGCCGACGGGAGCAGGCGGACTCCGTAGCGACGGAGTCTGGCAAGTGTGAATGAGGCCTTACACTTTCAATCATTTTTCATTCCTAGTATTCAGAGTTTTTCTGGTGCAGCAAATTAATTGCATTGCCAGTGCTTCCCCTCACCTACATACAAATATTTTGCTCTTGCTTCCGTCCGTATCTTCAACACAACTCGTTGCCGACCTTTGGATTGTTTCTTTACTGTGCTTCTGCTTGATCTCAACCTGCAACCACTTGTTACCGACCTTTGGCTTGTTTACTGACTATGCTTCTACTTATCCCTACCTGCTATATCTGCTACTGGACCTCTGCTTGCTCACCTCCTGATGGGCGATCCTGAGGACCATGACCTGGTACTAACATACCTTTCTTAAAATATTTCTCTCCACTTTCTCCTTCTGGGGATTTCAAGCCAACAACCAGGAGCAGAAAGTGCATACGTAATATATTTACAGGCATTTATGAATTCAGACAGTAGAGGGAAATAGATCCCTACATATGACAACAATTTGAGTTACTTTAGGCCCTGTACACACGAGGAGACATGTCCGATGAAATCGGTCCGCGGACCGGTTTCATCGGACATGTCTCCTGGGATATTTTGGTCTGATGTGTGTACACACCATCAGACCAAAATCCCCGTGAACAGAGAACACGGTGACGTCGCGGCGACGTGCGCAAACCAGGAAGTTCAATGCTTCCACGCATGCGTCGAATCAATTAGACGCATGCGCGAGATTTCAGTCCGCTGGTTAGACGTACTAACCAGCGGACATGTCCGACGGACAGGTTTCCAGCGGACAAGTTTCTAAGCATGCTAAGAAACTTTTATCCGCTGGAAACCTGTCCGCTAGGCCAGGAAACCTGTCCGCTAGGCCGTACACACGGTCGGACATGTCCGCGGAAACTGGTCCGCGGACCAGTTTCAGCGGACATGTTCGGTCGTGTGTACGGGGCCTTAGAGGCTACTTTCATAATCATCAGAAAATCCAGAGATATAGACAGCTGAAATTATATGAAAATCCAGCTTGACCCTGTCCTGTTCCACCTCCAGAGCCTTCCTGCTGGTTGTTAAATGTCCAATAGGGTGGTTCAGAAGATGGGGTCAAGTTCAATTCTATGGGAACAGTTGATTGTTTTACGTCTGCCTATATCTCCAGATTCATTCAAAAAAAGGGGGGGGGAAAAGGAAAAGGATGAGGAACTAGAGGGAGGGAGAGGGAAAAGTAGAAAGAAGAAGAAAAAAGGAAAGGGAAAAGGGAAGAAGGAGAAAGAGTGAAAAAAAGAAAGAAAAAGGGGAGGAAGAAGATAGAAGAAATGGGAAAGAAACGTAAGGAGAGCACTCACATGGGCCACATCTGTAAGGTATAGAAGAAGGGAAACAATATCTAACGAGTGGACATTGATGGTCAGACTTTGAGGCCAAGAAAGTAAGTTAAAAAATGTTTAATTTGATAGCATATAAATACAAAAAATACAGAAATAATACAAAAAATTGTTATTATTAGTAGCCACTCAGAAGGCGACTTCTGAGGAATATACAGTGGCTACTAATAATAACAATTTTTTGTATTATTTCTGTATTTTTTGTATTTATATGCTATCAAATTAAACATTTTTTAACTTACTTTCTTGGCCTCAAAGTCTGACCATCAATGTCCACTCGTTAGATATTGTTTCCCTTCTTCTATATCTCCAGATTGATTCATCGTTTGGCATACAATTTTCACACCTTATATATTTTTTTTAATCACATGTTTATCCATATTTAACAAGTACATTTTAAGGATATCAGTTACAGTTCTTTTACATGAATGCATATCACAGATATAAGGTACATATATATATATATTTGTATACAGGTGTGTGTCTAGCTTTGTAAACTGTGTGACAGAGCTGTTGGAGCTTGCCAAAGACAAGGGGTCACATACCATGACCTCTATTCTGTTGATTTAATTAAATAGCTGAAGGATGGATTTGGTTAGCTCCAGGCACCAGCAAAGAATCAAAGGTTTGTTTGCACGTGTTGTTCTGCGAGAGGAAGAACAGGGACATTTTTATAATGTCTCAAACAAAATTAATTTTCATACAAAAAACATAAGTCTTTCCAGCCGGGCCCAAGGGGCCGATCCCAGGCCGCCTCTTACAATATATCACTGTGATCTTCTGCTGGATTATTAGGTTTCAACTTGCAGAGAAGAGAACACCTGTAGATCAATTCTGATTTAGAAGTTTTTCTGTGTACATATATGAACATATGCATGTGTAATTTCCATCAAGGCCTGCCCCCAACCCACTCAAGCTCCACCCTCTGTTTAACCCTTTATGGGTGGATCAAGCCCATAGCTTTGATAATGCAAACAATTACTGTTTTTGATATTTTTTTTGGTTGTAAAACAGCACAGACAGTTCCTATTTCATAAAATTGGGTATAGCAGGAGTCATAAAACATAATCTTCTGCCCGGACGTAGCATTGCAAGATCCTTAATTCCTACCTGGTCTTACTGACCCAGGAGGTAGTATGCCCTGCACCCACAGTGGTTCTGTAAGTGTCCTTAAAGTGATATTAAAGGCTTGTTTTCTTCTTTTGTTTTTTATAGCAAACATGTTATACTTATCTGCTCTGTGCAGTGATTTGCACAGAACAGCCCCAATCCTCCTTTTCTCTGGTCCCTCGCAGGCGCTCCTGGCCCCTCCCTCCTGTCGAGTGCCTCCAGAGCAAGCAGATTGCTCTGGGGAAACCCAAGCCAAACCGCTGATCTGTGTGTCCATTCAGACACGGAGCTATGGCTCAGCCCCACCCCCTTTCTCTCCTCATTGGCTCAGTGACTTTGTTTGACAGCAGCAGGAGCCAATGGCGCCCACTACTGTGTCTCAGTCAATCAGGAGGGAGAGATCCCGGACAGCCGAGGCTTTTGTTCAAAATTGCTGGATCGAGATGGGGCTCAGGTATGGGGCTAAAGGGTCTGCTGCACACTGAAGGTTTTTTTTTTAAATCTTCTGCCTTTAGAGACAATTTAAAGTAGAACTATGGCTTCCTATTATATAAATATAAGCTGCAACACTTAATTATAAGTGCATTTGAACTTACACTTTTCTCCTAGTCCCCCTGCAAAGTTCCACTTTGATCCTGTCAGTGAAGTCTACCTAATGCAGCTGTGATTGTGTGGCAACAATGCTGCACTGCTTCTAAATTCAAAGCAAAGTTGCCACTCTTATGTAGACTGTGCTGCTTGTGCTACAATGGAATGAAAAAAATGCTGCGTGCAAGGCCTCTAGCTTGACAATCATCACCTGGCCACATCTAGTCCTGCCTTCTGCTATCTGAGATAGCAGCAATGCATCTGTTGCTGAAACTCTTGCACTATGAGCTGCAGTGTTTTGGGGGGGCATGTTAAACACAAATTAAGGTAAGGTGATCACCTTCCATAGCCCTCAGCTCAATCCATCAGTCTCCTCACAAATTACTAATTTACTGACCAACATATCGGTCTGGATGTCACACCATTTCCTCAAACTCAATCTATCCAAAACCGAGCTCATAATATTACCTTCCCCACGTGCCCGTTCCCCTGACTTCTCTGTCAAGATCAATGACACAACTATCAACCCATCCGCACATGCCAGGGTGCTAGGTGTAATCCTGGATGCTGAATTCTCCTTTCGGCCTTACATCTAATCGCTGTCCAAAGCTTGCCATCGCAACCTCCACAACATCTCCAAGATACGCCCCTTCCTAACCAATAACACCACAAAGCTTCTAATTTAATCCCTGGTGGTCATCTCTCGCCTTGACTACTGCAACTTCCCCTCATTGGCTTACCTGTACATGAGCTATCCCCTCTTCAGTCCACCATGAATGCTGCTGCCAGACTCATCCACCTTTACAAATCCCTCAGTGTCTGCTACCCCTCTCTGCCAATCTCTCCATAGGCTTCCACTCACCCAACAAACTAAATTCGAAAATACTAACAATAACTTATAAAGCCATCCACAACTTGGCCTCCAGCTACTTCACTAACCTAGTCTCAAAATACCAACCAAATCGTTCTTTGTTCCTCCCAAGACCTCCTGCTCCCTAGTTCCCTCATCACCTCCTCCTATGCTCACCTCAAGGACTTTTCCCTAGCATCTCCCATCCAATGGAATTCCCTACCCCAAATTGTCTATCTCCTACTCTGTCCACTTTTAGGCCATCCCTTAAAACTCATCTTTTCAGAGAGGCCTATCCTGCCTCCATCTAACTGTACATGTATTTTCCCCATCAGCTCATCCCCCACAGTTATTACCTTTTGTTTCATTTGACCCTCCCCTTTTAGATTGTAAGCTCTAACGAGCAGGGCCCTCTTGATTCCTTCTGTATTGAATTGTAATGTAACTGTACTGTTTGCTCTCATGTAAAGCGCTGCGCAAACTGTTGGCTCTATATAAATCCTGTATAATATTAATAATAAAAAAAGGTTTGGCTCAGTCGGGGGAAAATAAAAGAAAACTTTTGTTAACTTTATATGGCTTGTGCATCATATAGAACAGGGGTCCCCAAACTGCAGCCCGGGGGCCGGATGTGGCCCTTTCTTGCCTTTACCCGGCCCTTGGGATAGTATCCCTTCCACTGATACGAGACACTATTCTGACATCTGACACCGACCATTTCTCCCACTGACACCACTAATGGGGCACTATTCCTCCCTATGATATCAACGATGGGGCACTATTTCTCCCCCTAATACCATATGTTTAGTTCCACTGATGCCAGGAAAATTTCCAAAATGGCCAAAGTCCAGCCCTCCAAGAGTCTGAAGGACAATAAACCGGCCCTTTGTTTAGAATGTTTGGAGACCCCTGATATAGAACATGGATTTGGTGCTTGTTAAGACTGTCATATAGGAGCTCTTTAGCAGTACTTTAAATATTTTTTAAAAAAAACTCTACCCCTAAAAAAAGCCAATCAGATGTAAACAATTTCAATTAGTGTTAACGTTGTAAATACCTTGTTTTATGTTTCGTTTGGAGGTATATATATATATATATATACATACATACATACATACATACACACACACATTTGGGCAGCTATATTCAGTTATACAAAACAAAGCAATCACTTCCAGTGCGAAGAGGTCCTCCACAGGTGGATAGTACTATAGAACAGCAAATCCAAATGCTTGACAGATACAGCACTCCACGAACAGGGGAATCCAAAGTGAAACTACAAAAACAATCAAACAGGAAGGCGTAAGCACCTAGATACTCACAAGAGTGCAACTAGTAAAAGCCAATAAACCACAAGATGCCATAAAGTGCAGGATGTGTGTACTACAATTACACCGCCACTGTGGTGCCAAACTGATGCGTTTCGGGGGCGCACCCCCTTCCTCAGAGCTATATTCAGTTATCATATACACAGGGTATGATTCCTGCTTTTAAAAACTACACAATGATTGTGTTTTACTTCTCGTTCCCACAATGCAATATCATAAATGTGGCTGATATCTGTGGACTGAATTTATTTATTACAGGTACTTATACAGTGCTGTCAATTTATACAGCACTTTTACATAAATATTGCACATTCACAATAGTCCCTGCCCTCAAGGGGGTTACAATCAAGGGACCCGAACTTACATTCATACATACACATACTGGGGCCAATTTAAGACAGGAGCCAATTAACCTATCAGCATGTCTTTGGAGTGTGGGAGAAAACCGGTGTACCCAGAGGAAACCCACAGAGGCACAGGAAGAACATACAAACTCCATGCAGGTAGTACCGTGGTTGGGATTCGAACCAATGAGCCTAGTTTTGCTAGGGGGATTGTGAAGACTGGAAATTGTTCACACAATAAATTGTGTGAAAATTCACTTAATTTATCCAATCACATGAAAACACAAGCCCTGTTTGCTAATTTCATGTGCACATAATTGGTTAATTAAATTATTTTGTGAACTTTCCCACTTAACTCCTAATAATTAAACCAGCCTACTAATCTCAACAGTTGGTAAACAGGGAGGTTGAAAACGAAATCAAGGACAGAGCTCCCTCTAGCGGTTCATTTGCAAATTTCTCTATTTAGCACAATAACAAACATGAAAAATATAAAAGTAATATTAAAGTGACATAATAATAACAACAAAAACAACTCACACGATGTACTCACTGAAAATACATTCTACTACCCCAGTAGGGGTAGGCCATTTGCAAATGTTCACATATTTCCTGTTATCATGGATGATGTCTTTGGAATCTGGTCTCTGTAAAAACAGAACATTCCACATACACATTAGTAGTTTTTAAATATAGTTTAGACCACTAATGCTATCTAGAAACAGTGACTGTACTGAAGTCAGAAAGTCTACCCAAATTCATTTTAAAGTGTTACTAAGCCCAGAACCCTGCATTCACTATATCTGGTCTCTCACAGTACACAGAACATTGAAATGCAATTTTTTTTAGAAAATATAAACTGCCAAATACCCTTTCTCATCAGCAGTATTTAGCAGTCTTGTGACTATCAATGTCTAACAGAGCACTGGGTAAAGCTTATAGGAGGAGTTTTCATTCACCCTGGATTGTCCTATGAAGCTGCATGACCTCTGACCCTCTGTCTGAACAGTGCTGATTGGCTATGTGCTGATCACATGCACTCTCCCAAGAAAAACAAAACTCTAGCAATACACACCAAACTGAGCATGTGCAGAGTGCCCCAAGGCTATGTTCCATGAGGAGATGGATTTGGGACAGTGGAAGAAGGGCAGAATCAGAGAAGACATGCTCATACAGCCTTATGCTTTCCTGCATATACAGACTGATTTCACTGTTGTGGGTTTATTAACACTTTAATTAATATTTGATATAAACCACTGCACATTTAAACTATTTTGTGTTGTTAAACTTCACTCATTGAGAAGTATATTAGCAGAGCTCAGAATTTGGGAAAACTGTAGAAATATTTGGTTTATTTTTTTTTTTTTAACAGAAAGATTTTTTTATTAACAAATCAGCATTACAATATATTCAGCAGTCGACATTCAAGTATTTGTAAGTACAGTGTCAGTCTAAGATATTCATTATCTTTGTTTTATTTAGAAGTTACGAATACCAATACCATGCCGGATGAACAGGTAGACTATGGGGGTTATTTACTAAAGGTAAATCCACTTTGCACTACAAGTGCAAACTACAAGTGAAAAGTGCACTTGAAATTGCAGTCACTGTAGATTTGAGGGTAACATGCCAGGAAAATAAAAAAACGTATTTTATCTTTCACAGGATTGAATTATAAAATCAGCAGAGCTTCCCCTCATTTTAGATCTTCCCCTAAGATTTACAGCAACTGCACTTCCAAGTGCACTTTCAGTGCAATTTCAAGTGCACTTTGCACTTGTAGTTTGCACTTGTAGTGCAAAGTGGATTTGCCTTTCGTAAATAACCCCCTATGTCCCCTGAGTCATTTAAAGCTGAACTCCAGGCAGCTATTAAGTACTCTTTAATTCAGGTATGTATTTTTTACAAAATCAATGATTGTGTTTTACAAAGAATATTTAGGGCTCATTCCTACCAACCCTGTTGGGCTGCATTGTGCAGTGTTGCTTAACGCAGTGATAAAATTATGGCGGCATACGTGTAGTAATGCACGAGTTCAATATAGTTTCATTTAAATCAAGTTAAAAAAAGCGAACACTTCAATCCATTGTAACAACGCATTGCGGCGTATTTGTACAATGCACACCGGAATCCAATGCTATGTGCAAACAGGCCCTTATAAGTACCTGAATCTGTCTTGAGATCAAAGGGGTTGTAAAGCTTTGCGTTTTTTCACCTTAATTCATCCTATGCATTGAGGTGAAAAAACATCCGATGCTTACAAGCCTCCCAGCCCTCGGTTTACTTACCTGAGCCCTCAAAAGTCCCGCGCCGTGAACGCGCTGGCTACTCGTCCCTGTCTTCTCGGCTCTTCATTGAAGATTGATAGCAGTGCAGCCATTGGCTCGTGCTGCTGTCAATCAAATCAATGACTCGGCGCACCGGGGGGCGGGGCCGAGTGATACACTTTGGCGGCTATAGCCGCAGACTGTATCATAGGAGCGCACCCACAAGCTAACCCCCTTGGGAGAGAGCTTCCCAGAAGGGGGTTAGCTCTTGCGGGGAGGAGCCAAGACAGCCACCGTGGGACCCCAGAAGATGTGGATCTATAATCCCTTCAATGCTCTATAATCCCCTGCACAGCAGCACTTAGGCCTCGTACACACGATAGGTTAAACAGAGGACAACGGTCTGATGGACCGTTTTCATCGGTCAAAACCGATCGTGTGTGGGCCCCATAGGTTATTTAACCATCGGTTAAAAAAAAGCCAACTTGCTTTAAATTTAACCGATGGATTCCTAACTGATGCTCAGAATCAAGTCGACGTATGCTTGGAAGCATTGAACTTCGTGTTCTGACACAATCGTTTTTTTAACCGATGGTGTGTAGGCGCGACGGACCATCAGTCAGCTTCATCGGTTAACCGATGAAAGTGGTTCATCAGACCGTTCTCATCGGATGGACTGATCGTGTGTATGCGGCTTTACACTTGAAAAGGTAGGGGCAACACTCTGAACCAATAAAGCTCTACTGCTTTGCACAGCGCTGTTTGTAAAAATACTAAGGGGTGTATTTATAAAAGGAATTTTCAGAGCTTATCATCCTGTGAAACTGCATGTCTATTCATTCTGTGAAATTAAAGGCATAATTGAATAGTATCATGCCCCGTACACACCATCACTTTATGTGATGAAAAAAAACGACGTTTTTAAAAACGTCACTTTAATTGACCGTGTGTGGGGGAAAAGGTCGTTTTATGTCTTGTAAAAAACGACCAAAAAAAATTGAAGCATGCTTCAATTTTATGTGTCGTTTTTCAAAACGTCGTTTTTTACTTCACAGAAATTGACTGTGTGTAGCAAAAAACGTTGTTTAAAAAGACGTTTTTACACCCGCGCATGCCCAGAAGCGAGCTTCAATGGAAAAAGTGGTGAGAACGTAACCTCGCTTTGCTAGAACATTGTGAGAAAAACGATGGTGTGTAGGCAACTTCGTCTTTGAAAATTGAAAAACGTCATTTTTTACTTCACAGAAAATGTCGTTTTTTTTCATCACATAAAGTGATGGTGTGCATTAGCCCATTTTCTCTCCAAATCAAATGTTATTCATTTATACAAATTAGAATGAATCAGGAAATACTGTATTGTGGTCACTAGATGGAAATAACTAATAAAGTAGTATGAGCGGGTCTGTCGTTTACAAATTTTGAGTAATAAAGAGAACCTGTCACCCAAAAAGCACTTATTGTTTTTTTTTTAATTATTTTTATAATGAAAATTAAACTAGTTATAAACAAAATTCTTCCCCCACCCCTATCCTACATTATCCTGATCTAATTTGTAAATTAAGTGCATGTGACATTACCATGGACAAATTACCAAGACCTGACACCTGTCCTGAAATTCAGGACAGTTGCTCTATATACAGTATATATATATATATATATATATATATATATATATATATATATATATATATATATATATATATATATATAATATAAATAATACATATATACTGTAATGGCTGTGAAATACAACCTGTTTACTCTATTATCTAAAATGCATCACAATTGGATCAGGATCTGAATATATACATTACTAGGCGATTCTTACTGTACCCACTGGATAAAATAAAAAGGTATTCAGGCTGTTGAAGGTTAAAATTAAACATGTTTATTGATATCCCCAGGTCAAATAATAATAGGGCTCTGTGAAGATTTTATAAAAATGCTTTCCAGCTGCCTGCAAATGTCTGGTCTTTGCTGATATGCCAATTCATCATCATGGGGAATAGCTGTTCCCAGCTCTGTTATATTGATAAATTAGAAAATGATGAGATTGCACAGTGAGAGCCCTCAAGAGACGGCGTTGTCCTGCCAACAACTGTTTTGAGCATTTAGTATAAATATGATTCTTCCCTGCAGTTTAATACAGTGATGTCGCTTGGTTTTCCCTCTGGAAAGCCCCTAGCAGATCTGTGTTTTTTTTTTTTTATTGTTTATTTGCATCTTAATTGTATAGCTTCTTTAAGATCTTGGGGGAGGATGGTGTATTATAGTTTGTCCACTAGATGGCAGCAGTTGATACATTTTCATTAAAGGATCACTAGAAAGTTTATTGGCGAACTTAAAGTGGAGGTTCACCCTAAAAACGAATTTTTACATTTTTAGTACAATAGTAACGACATTTCATTTCGGCATTTTTTATTTATTTTTTTGCTCTGTACTTACCTTTTATATCCGGATTTTGTCCAGGGCTTCCGCGTTCTGATGACTCCAGCACTGGGCGTTCCTATCCCAGCCTCAGGGTTCCGATCACTGCGGGACTGGGCGTTCCTATCCTTCCGTTCGATGATTGACGTCTTGTGAAACAGGTGACCTGTCGCACAACGCGCATCACCAGATTTCCAGAAATAGCCGAGCTGCGAGTCGGCACTATACGGCGCCTGCGCCCGCCGGGTAGAGCTGACTGTGCAGGCGCCGTATAGTGCCGACTCGCAGCTCAGCTATTTCCAGACATCTGGTGACGCGTGTTGTGCGACAGGTCACCTGTTTCACAAGACGTCAATCATCGAACGGAAGGATAGGAACGCCCAGTCCTGCAGTCATCGGAAACCGGAAGCCCTGGACAACATCAGGATATAAAGGTATGTACGGAGAAAAAAAAAAAATTACCTGCCGAAATGTAATGTCCTTAGTATGCTGGGAGGGGTCGCCTAAGAGGAGAAGAGGAGTTGCCAAGGCGGTCCCTGGGTTGAAGGAGGAAGTGGGACAGGGCAGGAAGTCCCACTCCTACCGAAGCTCCCACTCCCCCCAAAAAAAATCACATGCCAACTGTGGCATGTAAGGGGGCGAGAAATGGTTAAAGCGGAAGTTCCACTTTTGGGTGGAACTTCGCTTTAATGCATTCCCTAGATTAAGATAAAAAAGTTTCAGTATGTGTATCCATTGAACAGAGCAGGTAAGTATAACATGTTTGTTATTTTAAAATAAAAAAATTATTTGATTTTACAAACGCTTGGAAAACTTGGGAAGTGCTCTTGCCATCTAGTCTTACAGATACAACTGGCCCTTTAAGGGGGGCCATAATGCTGATGCAGCCAACGATGAAATTGAGTTAGACACTCCTGTGTTAAAGTGACACTAAAAGGTTCCTGTTTTTTTTTTTTTTTTACAACAAACATGTCATACTTACCTCCACTGTGCAGTTCGTTTTGCACAGAGTGGCCCCGGATCCTCCTGTTCTGGGGTCCCACGGCAGCTCTCGCAGCTCCTCCCCTCATTAGACAAACCCCTCTGGGAAGCTCTCGCCCCAGGGGGTTGACTTGCGGGCACGCTTCTGTGTCATACACTCGGGGTCCATAGCTTACCAATCATTAGACACGGTGGCTGCATTCGTTTTCTTTTTTTCAGAGTTTTTTCCTCTCTGTTTTCACCGCGTGATCTGGCCAGTTACGCACCTCCTGTATTAGAGCCCCCGTCCCCCACTCTGAATGAAGGAGCACCAGGCCACCTTGGGACAGCAGCATTATCAGTCAAAAGAGCGTGGAGTGTTAGATGTACTATAAAGTTTAAATACACTAACAAATTGAAGCTGAACTCCAGCTCACACTTTATAAGCAGTTACAGCAAACAGTTTTTTTTCCCTTTTGGGATAAAGGTTTTAGATAAACAAACAAAGTTGGTCATTGTAAGCAACCCTGACAGTGTTAAATGGTTTCTCTAATCTCTGTAACTCATATACTTTTGGGGGAGAGAATAGAAGGCCTGGTTTACATATATGCAAACTGGATGTGTTTTGAACTGCATAGGATTCACATGACATGTGAAATAACATTGGCTTCCTTCGAAGCTGTTCACGTATATACAATGCATCTGCAATGCGAATTAAAAAAAAAAAAAAGTCCTGTGGGTTTTCCTGGCATTGCAGTGGGGTTCAGGTGGGAATTCCAGGCTCATTGAATTCTATAGGAATGCTTCTGAATTGAACATCATCACTTCTGAACACGAATTGAGAAGAAAAAAAAAACAGTGTGGGGGGTCTCCCCCCCCTCCAATCTATACTAGGCCCAATAAAAAAAGAAAGTGTGGGCCCCCCCCCCTAAAAATCCATAACAGACACTTATCTCAGCATGCAGCCTGGTAGGTCAGGAAAGGGGGGGCAGGATGAGTAAACGTCCCCCCCCCCACTAAACCATACCAGGCCACATGCCAACATTCCCAGGTCGATGACCTCACAAGGGGCAGGGCCACATGACATCATCGGGTGCCCCCTTTTCTTAGTTAATCTAGTGGCGAGAGATGGCAGAGCCGTCAGATGGCGGGAAACTTTGGTAGGTGCCGACCATTTTTTTTTAGTTGGCAGCCGGTGTTCATTGTGGCCATTTTTATTATTAATAAAAGACTTGTCAAAAACTGTCTCTGAATTTTTATTTAGTTTGACACTTTTTTGGTGTATGAGTAAGGGGTACAATGTACCCCCTACTCATTCACATAGGGGGGCCAGGATCTGGGAGCCCTCTTGTTAAAGGGACAGGGTGCTTGGGGGGCCCTAACCCAACACACTCCCATGTTGAGGGCATGTGGTCTGGTATGGTTTTGGGGTACGCTCACTCGTCCCCCTCCCGTTTCCTGGCCTGTCAGACAGCATGTTCGGATAAGGGTCTGGTAAGGAAATTTGGGGGGGGGGGGGAGCACGCCATTTTGTTAGAAATTTTGGTGGGCGGTTTGCTCAAAATCTATTTTTTCCATTCAGCTGCCAGTGAAGAACTCTGACAGCTGAGGTTGTTAAGGATAGGGCGGTTGGCTTGCCAGCCCGCTCCTTAACAACCAGCTATTGTTAAGGACGCTAGCAGCAACTTTAAAGTAGACCTTGCGTCAAAATGCAAGATCAGCTTGCTCATCATCCCCCCCCCCCCCAATTTAAAAGCACCACTTATCACATTAAAAAACACACCAGGAAGAAATGCACTTGTCTTATATCCCAAGGCTTCCACCCACTGCATTTGGTCAACAGTGGCATCATGGGCCATATACCAGGATCCTTGGCAAATCTAGGATCTCAAATCTCATGAGAAGATACTCCTGCAATGTGCTTTTTTTGGATACACTGTTTTAATAAAAACCCTGTTTATAGGTTGATCATATGCAAAGCTCTAAAAAAAAAAAAAAAAAAAAATATTTTGTAAATACTGTAATTGTATCAGATTATTACAATACTAAACAGATGAACACTGCCGCATTCAGGCAGCAGTGGCATTTGCAGTGCTATCTACAGGCTGAAAGCTCATTTTGTAAACGGAGCCAGCTTATAACTGTCCTAGTAAACATAAAAGATTGAGAACACTACAATTGGTTCACAATTGTCAGTAGGGACCAGAGCGATCAGTGACTGCTGGGATTGAGAACCACCAACCATGCAGTGTTGGCTTGGGAAGGATGGGTTTACAAAGGGCAGACATGTATTGGTTATCCCCACCACAATGTCCTTTTAATGTACAGATTGCAGGAATGAAGGGGTTAAAGGGTTCTTTGCAGTAAGAGCTCAGTAGACAGCTCTGAAAAAGGGTCTTTCAGTCCCATGATGTGATGTCAGGGGTCTTCTTCCTGTTTTGGAGGTGGGCAGTCCCTGAATGCTGTAGCTATAAGCCTCATAAAAGGCATGTGAGGCCAGAACCTGTGCACACCATTGCAGTGTGTTCACATCCATTCATTTGAATTTGTTGCATTAAGACAACCCATTCAGCTAGTTCCTAGCCCCCTTTTCTTTAGTCCTATTTAAGAATGCATTGAAAGCTTAGTTATATTTTGTTTCTAAATGCACAAAAATAGAACGGACTTGTTATATAATAAAATGTATCAGTATAAACAATATTATTTGTTTTCTAGATTATGACCACTATAGCTGCAGGTACTAAGCTGTGGTGCGATTAATCCACAAAAAAACACAACACAGACTCAAATCAGGTTTGGTTGTTTTTTTTTAAAGCACCTGCTGTTTTTCTACCTTAAAATGCTGCCAGGTTTCTGTTTATTATTGTAATTTTCAAATACAATTATTGTATTAAAAAAAAAAAAGGACCAAAGGCACATGTAGCATTTTTGGCAGTGCATTGACATTTCTTGTGTTGCACATCCATTGGCAAGGCATATCTCGCATACATCGCACCAATACAAGTTACCACAACAGACTGTGAATGGGCCCTTAAGGTTGATTACTGAGACAGCTATAACCAGCACACCAACACCCTTAAATTTTCCAGCACCAAAGCAGGGTAAAGTTTTAGTATGAAGAAAAAATAAAATCACAAACCAATATAGTTTGTCCTTATTAGTGTGTAAAACAAAGTTAAACTGTTACCAGCAGATGGTGCTCTGAGCCCAGAGATCACACTAGAGGTTGCAGTAACTATATGAGTTTTCAATGTATTAATAAATAGGACCAACAAAGGCTGGGAATTGATTGCAATAGACTGCATAAAGCAGGGGTGCCCACCCTTTTAAAGAACGAGGGCCAATTAAGCGACTTGGTAACCGGTCACGGGCCACAATGAGCGAAGCGGGTGAAAGACAGGCTTGTGTCTACTCTGCATATGGAAAGAGGACACAGCCCACTCTACTCTATGGGCCCTCTGATCCAATCAGCCCAGATGGAAGGGACATATGACCGTTTACATCTGTCGCTCCATAGGGATGAATGGAGGGTTGGCCCGATCATGTGAAAGGGGCCTAAGGCTGCTTTCACACTGATGCGCTGCAGTTTACCCACACCCCACCTGTGGCTTTCCTGCGGGTAAGCTGCACTTTGCCATAGAATTATATTATATTCTGCAGGTGTGGTGCACTTTCTGAAACAGGACCAAACCCACAGGTAAAAAAACAGAAGCCTGTAGCTCAGTGCAGGTAACCCATCAGTTTGAAAGCAGATATGCCCATATATACTCTGTGATTTTAGTAATAAACTTACCTTTATAATAAAGTCTTCCATTCAGGTATCACCGGCTGTTGTGGCCCCAGGCAAAGTGCATTTGGCATGACTCCGCCTATGACAGGAGCCAGTGCTATATAGGAAGCATTGGCTTATGCAGCTCTGCTGCGAAACCGCTTGTATGCGATACCACTGGCTTCATTCACAAAACTGATGCTCTTGGATGGCAGATTGGCAAACCGTGATCTGGGCTTGCCAACCCACCAACCCAGAGCAGGAGGTCGCTGGCCACTTTAGAAGGACCACTGGCATAAAGAATGACATTTTAAAAGCCTGGAATGCAGTTTGATGTATCCAGAAATTTGTATTGCCCCAACCTGCACAGGTTCAATCTCTATTTTTTTTTTTATATAGTATATTTGGGACAATGCAAACAGAATAACTACAACAGCATTGTAAAATGTTTTTACACTTTATGTACAGCGGGTAAAATAAGTATTGAACACGTCACCATTTTTCTAGGTAAATATATTTAAGGTGCCATTGAAAGAAATTTTTCACCACGTCGGTAACAACCCATACAAAGAAACCATAACAAATAAGTTCAGAAATTAAGTTGTGTAATAAAATGGAATGACACAGGTGAAAAAGTATCAAACATGCAAACTGAAATGTATTTAATGCTTCGTTCAAAATCCTTTGTCGGTAATGACGAAAAAGAGGGTATGTGGCGCATGATCCAATAGAGCATATAACACTACAATGAGGTATATAAAATAGTCTAGTGATCCAATCAAGTCTATATATAAAAACTAATGTCCATGAAAGTCCTGGAAAATAATAGTATGAATGGCTGTAGGGGACACTTGGCGGCAGCACCTGAAGCAGAAGCAAACCTCTGAAGGAATCAAAGAAAAAAGGGGACAAGATGCGCCGATCTAAGTGCAGTAAGCCTAGGTTTACTGCACTTAGATTGTTGGTAATGACGGCTTCAAGACTCCTCCTGTGTGGCAAAACTAGTCACATGCATTGCTCAGGTGCAATTTTCCCTAATTCTTCCACAAGCCTTCAAATATTAAAGGTTCCATGGGCCTCTTCTATGAACTGATCTTTTTCTTTCCATAGATTTCTATTGGATTCAAGTCAGGTGATTGGTTGAATAAAAAAAATATTCGCCAGCACACCATGGATCGTAAATAACGTCCAAAAATACAATACAAAAAAAAAGCATTACAGAAAGTGCAACGTTTGAGGCCACGCAGGACCTCTTCGTCAGGCAAGCAACTACTTGCCTGACGAAGAGGTCCTGCATGGTCTCGAAACGTTGTACTTTCTGTAATGCCTTTTTTGTACGTTATATACGATCCATGGTGTGCTGGTGAATATTTTTTATTTGTCCGATGGTTCCAGTGCCCAGCTGGTGATCGTTTCAGCACCGTTCTTTTTACGAGCCATTTTCAAAGTCCAGGAACGTGTGCGATTGGAATATTGACTAGGTGATTGGTTGAGACATTCTAGCAGCTTTATTTTCTTTCTTTGAAACAAATTTAGTTCCATTGGCTTAGTTTTTGGGATCATTGCCTTGCTGAAATGTCCTCCCTCATTTCATCTTCATCATCCTGGTGGAGGGCAACAGATTTTTACTAGGAATGTCTTGGTACATTTTTCCATTCATCCTTCCACGATACAAAGTTTTCCAGTACCGTATGATGAAAAACAGCCCCACACCATGATGTTACCACCTCCAAACTTCACTGTTGGTATGGGGGTGTATAAATGAAGCTGTGTAATAAAATGTTTTGACACAGGGAAAAAAGTATTGAGCATGCTAACTGAAATGTATTTATTTTACAAAATCGTTAATGACAGCTTCAATACGCTTCCTGTATGGAGAAACTAGTCACATGTATTGCTTAAGGTTGCGATTTTTGTCCCATTGTTCACAGTCTTCAAATATTGAAGGTTCTGTGGGCCTCTATGAACTGATATCTTGAGCTCTTTCCATAGATTTTCTATTGGATTCAAGTCAGGCAATTGGGTGGGCCATTCTATCAGCTTTATTTTCTCTTTGAAACAAATTGAGTTTCCTTGGCTTTGTGTTCGGGATCATTATCTTGCTAAAATTTCCACCCTGGTTTCAGCTTCATCATTCTGGTAGATGGCATTAGATTGATTTTTTTTTTTATCAATGTCTTGGTAAAAAAAAAAAAATTTCATTCATCCTTCAAGGATTTGAAGTTTGCCAGTTCCCTATGCTAAAAACCAGCCCCACCATGATGTGTACTTGACTGAAACATTTGAAAAGGGATCCAGATATTAGCATGATTGCTGCTTAAGCCAGAGTCCCATTCATTCTTGCATATCCAGTCCCTACCCACACAAAGGGTGGACCTTCAGCCACTAATCCTGGGAGAGTCATCTTAGGCCAACAATACATTAAAATCTAAATTGTACAAATCTGTTTGATCAACCTTAGAGTTGACAAAACATTTTAATACACCAATTATAACCATACAAGGCAGGTCCTTGAGCGTTACTGCTCACTAGAGCTACAAGGTGATTTTATATGGTCAGATTGCAACATTGTGATTTTCAGGAGATTCTGCTCTAGGTTGCTCAAGACCTGAGAACACCAACTGCTTTAATAGATCCAGGGGCCCACACCTTCCCTTACTTCCCAAGGTTTTCTATTGCGGTCTGCACCGAGATTTAACCTGCCCTGGTGACCGTTACAGGGATAAAAAAAGGAAAATTTGAATTTTAAAGTTGTCACCAGAACAGGAATTCAAGGAAATCTTCCAATGAGCACACTTGATTCATTGGGTCCAACAGATTTTTGTGAGAGATTACCTCACCTACAAATGGGTCTCCAAGACCATAAATAAATTGAACATGGCAAAAACAGTTTAAAGTGGTTGTAAAGGCAGAAGGTTGTCATATATTCTATGAAATGGAAAACGTGCAGCATTTAGTGTTCCACCAGGGCTGCGCTGTGAATGCATAACATTACCCCCCCCCCCCACATGGGCCCCAATGTGACAGATGCATTAAATTACACATGATGAATTAAGAAAAATCTTTATTCACAATACAACTGAATACACATAAGCAGTTTATAAATACAGATGGAAAGCATAAAGGGTTTAAAGAAAAAAAAAAAATATATATAGGATCTGATGGCCGATACGGTGATGTCAGTGCAATCTTTTCCATACGGAGAACAGAACTGTCTTTACACAGCTGGATACAGGTATAGCCAGAAGTCATGAGAAAGGGATCATTTTAGAAACCATACTAGGATAAGATAAAAGTAGACCTGTCACATGACCAATGATAGCCATTTTGCGTAAACAGATTGCCAGTACTATGTTCCTTACATCTCACCATGTGCTTATAAAGAGCTTAGTTTTAAAAAGCAAAATAACTCGTTGATCTAGGATAGGCCCACCTAAAGTGATTGAATTACTGTACATGTGCCGCTAAACTTTTGAACGCTACTAAATCTTTGGTTCTACATGATTAAGATAGTTTGAATCCCGATGAGGTGGACAAATTAACTCAGTTAGCAATGTCTGAATTGTTAAAGACTGACATTACTCAAGGGTAATCATGGTGACACTTAAATCAAGTTAGACTATATCCAAGAAATGCCATGGTCTTAATAGATAAGTGTTAAAAAAAAAAAAAAAAAAAAAAAAAAAGTATGAATACATTAGGTTATATTGCAAAGAGAACAATGTGTAAAGACAAATTGACTGTACTGCATACAATTGTTGGACTTCTACATTGGCTGCCTTCTGTGAGGTTACATCATTCATCCGCTAAGTTACAATCATACCATATAAATTACTACAAATAAAAGTCTAATAGGAAAAAAAAAAGCGCAGTGTATGAAGCATCACCGGAATTCATTGCAATTAAAAGTAGACTGAACAATGATTGGCTGCAATGATTTCCTGAACACAGCTGCTCTGAACACAATGAAGAGCTTCTCCAGAAAATAGGTTTGCTACTGTAAAAATGCAGAAAGGATGCCAGTGATTTACAATTCTCAGCTTATTAACCACTGAAGGAAAGCAGTGTAAAACCTCGGTACTTATCTGAAACCATCTACATCAGGGGTCTCAAACTGGCGGCCCTCCAGCTGTTGTGAAACTACAAGTCCCATCATGTCTCTGCCTGTGGGAGTCATGCTTGTAACTGTCAGCCTTGCAATGCCTCATGGGACTTGTAGTTTCGAAACAGCTGGAGGGCCGCCAGTTTGAGACCCCTGATCTACATTGATAAGGGCTGGATGCAATGGGACTGCTGTTAAAACTCTAATTCATTGTTTTAGTACAGGTCAGAACATCCTTCAATAAGTCACTTGAAGCTTAGCCGATTTCAGGTAAGGGCTTTTGTTTCACAGCCTTGAGCTCTAGTGGAAGCCAATGAGTGGATGGCTGAACATCAATGAACGTCATGAGTAAAATTGTGGGGTTCCATCCCCCCCCCGCCTCTAAATCGGCTAGTTGCCAGACAGTATGGCTTCAATACATCAGAACTAGAATTCCTTAATACTTGTTCAGGGTCCGGCAATCTAGAAATCATTTTTAGAAAGAGTCATACATTTCCCATGACAAGCTTCCTTAAAGTGGACATATTAAACTTTAAGAACCTTTAAAAGCAAATCCAACTGCTACAACTTTATAAAGGCCAAGCACTGCCAAAACCCCATTCACTGCATGCCGAGCACCTAGAACCCAACCTGGGGGTCAGCGACATACAACGGATCCTCAAATAAGCAGGAAAATAAATGGGCACATGGCAATGCTTTGCCTTTGTAAAAAATAGTTCTAGCAATTAGAGTGGACAAGTATTTAAATAAGCCAAGGAGTTAACTGCTAAAATAATAGCTACACATTTAGAGATCTTCTTCTGACAAGAACGCCATCTTAAAATTACATAGGCTGGTAAAACACAACAGGTAAAATTGGGCACTCTCGTGCAATACAGTCCACGCAAGATGAGATCTCATTAAATTACAGTGCAGTGATCTATTGGGTTGGGGGGGGCGGGGGGACCATCACAGGAATGTCAGCGATGGAAACTTCCAAGTACTACAACATGATTGTGCATACAGACCTCTGCATAAAAGTTTCATGTCAAAAGAGTTCCATCTATTACTGCAAAGCATTATGGGAAAAAGTGCTGGGTTATCACAGTACTTTGTAGAGCAAACTGGTTCATTCTTCTTGGAAACTTATGTGCAGGAAAACTCTTCCAAAAATAACCATTTTGTTTTTAAAGGAAAAGACAGCTTTACAAACTTCACAGAAATAGCCCTGAGTTACTTAACAGATCAAGTCTGTTTAAAGATTCATAGGGCAGCAAGATTTGTTCTTTTATAGCAGCAAAGCCATCAGAGTTTCCAAAGCAAGAATAAAAATAAAAATGAGAATTGGACTTTACTATTGCCCATTTAGGAGCTCTTAAACTTTTCTAAAAAAGATGACCAGTGTAGTTCAGCATTAAAACCAGTTCCTGGACTTTCTTGCCAGGTTCTAACCCACTTTACTGTACGGTGGTGTACCAGCAACACTGATTTGTGGTTTCCTCTGATGGTTAAAGGTTGCGATGTTTGTTGCCAGGTCACTGCTAGTGTCTTGAACGGCCACCTTCGAATGCATGGTGCTCTTCGTGAGCTGCAAATAGAGAGACCAGGGTGGTTTGAATACAGGTTTTTCATAACTTATGATAAAATTTACATATACATTTCAGAAAAAAAATAAAATTTTGTTACGACAGACTACATATTCAAAATAGGCTTCCTGGCAGTGTCGATTTTGACAAAAATATATGTGTCGATCAAATGCCATTTTAGTCGAATATAAAACTAAAAACAAACAGTCAAAATACTGACTAAAACTCAAATTTATATCGCAATAGCAAAATTTGTGTCTGAAGTGCACGTTCAAACCTTGAAGTGTAAACCCTTGTTTCATTTTAATTTTTATTTTAAAACATGCATTTAATACTTGCCTCCACTGTGCAGCTCATTTTGTACAGAGTGGCCCTGATCACCGTCTTCTGGGGTCCTCCCTGCATCAGATAACCCCCTAGGAGAAGCTCTCTCCCTGGGGGTTACCTTGCAGGCACGCTCCAGAGTCCAGCATTTGCGCCCATAGACACGAATGCCGAACTCTGCACTGCCCCAAAATATTCAGGCTCTTTTGCAAGCATGCCTTTTCCCAATTTACAGTACATTTTAATGAATCCTGTGAAAAACAGGAAATGTACAAGTAATTTGATAAAAAGGTGGTTAGAGGGGCAGCCATCTGATCGCTACTTCCTTTAACCGCTTCCAAACCATCCTCTGCAGTTACACTGTGGCAGGCTGGCTCCCCTGCACAAGTCGTCGTAGCTGCAAGTCGGCTCTTTAAAAACACCTCTAGCCCGAAGCGTGTCCCCAGAGCCAATGTGAGTGCCAGGCGGTCGTGATGACCTCTGGGCACCCACGATTGCTCGTTGAGAACAGGGATGTGTGTAAACACACACATCCTGGTTCTCTCAGGGGCAAAGAGACTGATCATGTGTTCATACAATGTATAGTCACAATCTCTTCCTCTAGTCAGTCCCACCACTCTTCAGTTAGAACACACATTAGGGAACACAATTAACCCCTTGACTGCCCCTTGTGTTAACCCCCTTCCCTGCCAGTGTCATACCATAATCAGTGCATTTTTATGGCACTGATCACTATATAAATGACAATGGTCCCAAAAAGGTGTCAACAGTGTCTGATGTGTCAAACATGTCGCAGTCAATAAAAAATAAAAAAAAGCCAGAGTTGATCAAATACCAACAAAAGAAAGCATAGTGAATGTTTAATGAGTGTGTTCAGTAAAGATAAATTAGAATTGTAGGTCATCAGCTTAAGCACATTGTGTTTGTTATGGCTTAGATTAAGATCAAATAACATTTTATGGCAAATTACTGCAGAAAACCAGTTGCAAGGAGTTTGTACTTCCATGTTACACTTGCATGGAACATGTGGCTTGTTATTTTTTTCCAGTAAATCGAGTGCAGCAATTCCATCTGGATCATTTTGTACATGGCATGATTGCACACCTACAAACTGAAGTTCACCCATCAACATTTGTGATATAGATATACATATAAGCAAGATGTAATAGTCACTGAAAATAAGACAGCAGGTTGTAAACCAAATAAATCAGATCTGTCAACTTGGACAGTAAACACTTACGTTTATAAAATACAGCTTTAAAAGTTGTGTTTGGCAGAAGCGCGTAGATCTTTTCTAGGACTTTAGCTTCACCAACTACGGTAGCATTTCCATTCCATACCTGGATAACATCTTCACGGTCACGTACACTCACACTGACACCAATCACCTCATCTTCTAAAAGGGTGGAAGCACGAAAATAAGTTACAAAAGGCATTAAAAGAGTTGATTTAAAGGTTGTTAAAGAAACATGCATTAGAAGCCTCCAGAATGAAAGTGCCATCATGACTATACCAATGACAAGGAGCCAGCTCAACTTTACATTGACACAGGTACTAGGTCAAAGTTTGTGATACAGAATTATAAATCAGATGCTAGTTAGGGCATTTCATGCATGGTATATGCATTTCTCCTCATAGTTTTTTATTTTTGTTAATCAGTTATGCATTTAATGACCCTGTGGTTCAACTTTATAGTGTTGCAAGATCCCCCCCCATCTTATTTATGCAATATATGCTGCAACTAGGACATTCAAACACCCTACCAGACTAAAGCATGCCTACACACCAGAGGAAAGTGAATGTTAAACAGCCATCTACTCCACATGTTCTATTCACCTGCTCTGCAATGGTATTGCACAGAACATCCCTTATGGCCCATCCACATGAGAACCTGCACATGATGGCATGTTTACATGCATTTAAAAGCGTTTTGCAGTGCATTTTTGAATGTTTTTTGGGCCTGGCTTTCTTGGATTAAAGGGGCGTGGTGCAACGAGTATGAAGCGCATTACCTGCATTTACAGTGTGGAAAAATGCAGCATGCTCTACTTTAGTAACTGCGCTGCAATGTGAACTTCCATAGGGCTACCTTGATTTTGAGCCGTCTGTAGTTGGAGTGCAGTTCAAAATGCATACAACCAGGTTTGGTGTGAAAGGGCCCTAAACCTTGTCTTCTGAGGTCCCCTGCTGGCAATCTTGGCTGCTCCTGTGTGCTCCCATAGCAAGTTGCTTGCTATGGTGGCACAGTGCGTGCTCCCGAGTGGTGCATCCATGAAGCCACAGACAGCGCAGCTTGGCCTTGCAACCCTCTTCAGATGCTTTGTGTAAGAAATACACCTGTCAGAACTCTGGGAGTGAAGAGATAGTTATGGAGTTGCTGCAGCACAGCTGTCAGATGCAAGTCAACGAGAAGTCCACAAGATGGCATGCACCTTGTTGGACTTAACTCGCAGTATGCCAGCACATTTTACAAATTGGCTAAATTACAGCTTAAGAGAAATGTGTTCAGCAGAGCAGTGATCAGGAGGAGAGGCAAGAATATACTAGCTTCTTTACCAGGTAGAGCAGTTATTCAGTTTGGGACACATGCCCATGCTCTATACTTACTGAAATAAGTCATCTGAAAAGAACTGGTAGTGCTGTCACGTCTATTTGTTATCAGGAACAGGACGCTTTGGCTTAAGATCAAAAGTTTTCAAAACACTGTCACAATTTCAAAGATATATAGCAAGATTGGGTCTCATTTACCTGTTGAACAGTGATCTGTAAACTGCTCTCCAATAGTAGCTAGCAACAATTCTTTCCAAACCAATGCCTGCAAAACAAAAAATGGGTAAAAATACTAAGACCTTCATGCAAAGAAAGTGGGAAGAACTTTATAGTCAATACATAGTGCCAACAGCTGAAATTCCATTTGAGCTCATTGCTGCATGGTCGCCAATGACCATTCCAATTTTTATAGCAACTGTAATCAAGGGTCCTTCGCTGTGCCTACCACAGTCTCTGCAACGAATTCAAGGCAGAAGCTGACAAATGCTTATGAACCAAGACTGCATTAAAGAAAAAAAAAAAAAAAAAAAAAAAAAAAAAAAGGTCATGAAGGAAGTTCAGAGGCTGCCTTCAACCCCTTTGGAAATTCTGGTTGCCCAGCTGTAATGCTGACCCTGGTTTGGCTCTGAGCCGAGATATGCATCTTACCAATCCACTCCTTAGCGCTTCTGAAAATCGGCACCAAAACTTCCCTACATCTTGCATCCTTCAGCAGTCACTGCTTGCTTGAATGTTTACAGCCTCTCCATATGAATCCTCATCAGGTCTGGCTGTACATGTGTCGGGTGCCTTAGGGACTCGAGTCTACAGATCTAAAACTATAGTCTGCAGGTGTGACAAGTGCTGAAGATTCTGGCCAATTTGTAAACATTGGAGCACACCGATTGTTTGACTTCTAAAGCTTGGTTTTTAGATGCCTCCTGTGCCTTAAGGCACCCCCTCCTTGGGTTCTCTTTTTTGCCTATTCTTCCCCTTTTGACCCTGGCAGGGCTTTATAGTTCGTTTCTGCTAGCCAGTTTGGTGATAGAATTTAGGGGTGGTCGAGAGTCTATAGACATGTTTATTGCCCCATTTCAAGATTGACCGAATTGTATTCCAACACTTGTCATTATCTTCCTGGTATTCTGGCCCATTTTAATTTTGTACCACTCCTACCAGCCTCTTTGAAATGTCCTTGTTTTGGAATATTGCTTCATTTCTTTTGCACAATCCACTTTAATTTGTCTGTTTTCTGTGCCTTTCTTTCTCTTATTTTGTACTTGCTCCAGATTGTCAGGGCAAATGTCTGGTGTTTTGATATGTTGTATGCCAACACTCCACATTTAATAAGATACAAGAGATTGAACATAACGGTTTCAGATTTTCCTTTACCGGCTGCTTCAGTGATAATGGTCACCTTCACAAAGGAGGAAGAATCTAGCAGAGACAAAACCTGAGGGTTTTTTTTTAAAGCAAAAAAAAAAAAAAAGTTGCTTTACATTGCACAAGCACCGTTATGCTTTAATTTGGCCCAATCACCTAAAATACCTGGCTGATCCTGCCCTCCCCTGTAAACAGACCACAGTTTGACCATGGCTGCTGATCCCTGACACCATGGTCAGTTTACATGCCTCAGTCACCTGCAGCTCTCCCCTGTCCACTCCTTCCCTTTCCTACCAGCTCTGCATAAGCTGCCCTCCCCTTCTAGCACCATTCTGAACAGTGCAGAGTTACTGCTCACATTCACTGCCAACCCCTCTGTTTGGATAACATGTAGTATACAGTGTATGTTGAATAAAATGTATCTTATAAAGCCCTTACTGCTGCTTGCCAATCAGAGGTCACGTGATTGCCCGTCACCCTCTTCCCGCAATCTATGCAATACAGAGGGAGGTCATGTGACCGCCGGTCAGAGGGAGATCTCAGCCCCTCCTTCCGTACTACACACAGGAAGTGGGTGATGGGCAGTTACATGGCCGTTGATCAGCGAGTAGAAATAAGGTTGATTATTATTTTTTTAAACTGTAAACTACAAGTTATTCTAGCAGAGGGGCTGGCAGAGATTGTGAGCACTGCCTTAACTAAAAAATAAAATAAAAAATTGACCAAGTTACACTTTTTTGGCTAAAACCAGAGGGTGGGCGAGCGCGACATCTAGGTAACTGATAAAACGAGGGGTTATAGCGGCAGCCTCCATGCTTCTCATGCTAGGATTCCTTAAAGTATTAACATTTCAAGTGTTGCACGAAGTCTGCAGCAAGGTTTTTGTAATGACCAAAACACCACTACAAGCTCTGTAGATTAAATTTACTCTAGGGGTGGTTTTGAACCAACCCATCCACCCTGTTCGTAACAGGAGGACCTCAGTGACAGATATAGGACCCAATTATGTGGTCAAGGAGCCAGTTGGTCATAAGTTAAGTAATTTGTTAAGTAATTTGTGAATTTTGTCATACATGTTTTGTTTGTGCCTAGATCTGTGTAGCAATGCAATGTAGCTCCTCTTGTGTTCGCTTGTCATATGTTGATGATGCCGTTTTATATGCAACATTGTTCCCTTTTTTCTCAATAAAGTCTTTATGGATAAAAAAATGTTTTACTCTAGGGACTCAAATACAGCAATATATGATTTTACTGGAAATAAATCACAAAGCATTTTGATAAAAAAAAAACAGGGCATACGTACTGTGCTGTCTTTAGAAACTTTCATTTTCCATACCCCTCCCTTAGCGTTGCATTCTTCCTCCCTGAAACAAAAAGGTGAAATTGAGATGACACCAGGGAGCCAACCAAGCAGAGATCTAAATTTAATTTGTCAACTATAACTTAATGAGCTCACTTTGTAAAGAACCCCTTTAAACACCAGACCTGCTGCTGTGCAGACAAAAAAGGCAAACAGTTAAAACTTACCATAGTGGTTTCCTTTCTCCCCTCATTAAGTGGTAGCTACATCTTAGAGGTAGGTTTGTCACAGGAGGAATGTTGTTATAAACACTCCAGAAACGCTGCAACAGAACAAGGACAAAGATAGCTCTTGATTTTAAGTATTAAAAAACATAAAAAACCGACATGAGAATTGAGGTTGCAGATAAGTTTATCCTACTCTTGTAGACTTCTTGAGTAGCACCATAAGGATGCAAGCTTAGTTTGCAGGCTGGCCCAATACTTAACCTTTTTATTTAAAAAAAACATACCACTGGGTTCAATTGTTTTGCACAGAGCAGCCCTGAAACTCTTGGGGTCCGCTTCTTGGTGGGCCCAGCAGCAGGCTCTCACCCAAGCCATGATGCCTGGGACAGCATGGTTTGCCCTGCCTGCCCACCCCTGCGGATTTGAGAAAGTCTCCAGCAAGGTGCACAAGCTTATCTCTATATTTAACAGCTTTATAGTACTCTTGGAAGACAGCCATCGCTGTATTTCCAAGCTATGCATCTTGAAATGGAGAGACGCTGCAGCTGCTATAACTGCCGTCCTGCCCATTCACAGAAGCACTGGTATTAGGTGAACACATTCACAAAATACCAAGGCTTCTGTGAATGGGTAGCCATGCATGGCTGTTCTGCACTTTTCTCCCATCAGAGCAAAAAAACTTAAACCTAAATGGAGATAAGCCCCAGAGGTCATGCAGCTCCTTGGACTTAACTCAGTGTTCCTTCACTTTTTACAAAGTGTCTGAAATCCAGGAATTCAGCTTCAGGGATTTCTCAGGAAAAAATAAAAATTTCTAAAATATGCACACATGATCAATTAAAAGTTTAAAGTTGTGCCATTTCCCTGTGAACTTTTCTCCAGCTCCAGACTGACAAAGCTACCCAGCCACTATTAAAAAAAAAAAAAAAAACTGAACCTTAAGTGTTACACACAGAAACTGGGTTGCTGCGTATGTTCCACTACAGCGCATTGTACTGTGAGCAGATACTGCGCAAACTCCCCCACCCCTCTTAGTTTATTCAGTCATGTGTCCACTGAAGATTTTAAAGTAACATCACAAAGGGCAGACCTGCACAATCGTAAAACAAAAAAAATTGCGATCGATTCAATCCCCACCGATTTAATCCAGCATTTCCAAAATTCATGCAAAGCAGTTCTCCTGATCACAGCCGGAAAAAAAAGTGTTCCATCAGAAATTGCATCCCGTCAGATAATTCCTCCAAAGATCTTTGCAGATAGTCAGAGGCATCATCTGATCTGCAAAGGGAGAATCGTGCAAAACACTGAAATCTGCCTGTAATGTGATCAGTCAATTCTCCTGCATGAGAGCAGAGAGGCAGGCAGAATCCGATCACATTCTGACGATTGCATCCTGTGCATGCGAAGATTGTCTATGGCATTATCTGATGGGGATTCAATATTTAACACCGGTAATGTTGATCAACATTCAGCACTGAAAGCGAGATGAGAAACTTTGTATCCTTCAGTGCTTTTAGGCCCCTTTCACACAGGCTTTCCGATCAGGTCCACCTGTCAGTTTTTCAGGCAGCCCTGATCGGACACTCCATGCACTCATATGGAGCGGCGGTGACATGTCTGCCGATATCTGATCATCTCATTGAAATCCAGAAAGATGGAAACCCCCATATTCAATCCGGCTGGAGCATCGGATGAAATAGACAGGCTGTCTGTTTTCATCCGATCTCCATAGAGGACAGCGGGGCTTTGACAGGTCCATCTCTGCAGTGTACAGAGACGGACCAGTCACCTGCCTGCTCAGGGGATCAATCCCTGCTGAGCAAAGCAGAGTCTGTACATGGACAAGCCCGTGTGAAAGGAGCCTTGGAGAGCAACGGGATGAACTTGCGTCTGTAGAAGATGCACACAACGTGTCGGATTTTAATTTTAGACAGAATTTTTGGCCATTCACTGGTCTGTCAACCCCTATGTAAGACTGTTCGCAAGGGCCCCAAAGGTTTTCATGTGGCCTCAGGATGTTCGAGCCTTAATACTTCATCAAAAAGCCCTGCATGATGGAAAACCAGATTGATGCTCTCCTACAGACTGCATCAGTCTAGACCTCCAGTGATCCAACATGCCTCCCAAATACTACAACAATCGATCACCGAGTAACATTATGCAGTTTGCAGGTTTTGTGGTCTGATGCCCAGTGTGCTGCCAGCACAGGATTCCTACACTTTTAAGCCATCCTGAATGTATCTTGCCCATTAAAACACAGGTTCAATTGGACTTTTAATCTGGCCAATAGAGATTGGCTCACATGAAAAGCAAGTTAAGCACTGGGATAGAAGTGTACCAGGAAAGTAATCATATTTGTGATTTTTTTTTTTTTTAGGATAAAACAAATCACATCAAAATTTGTGCAGAGATTGTGGTACACGATTTTCCTATTAATACCCACCTGTACCGTGTGCACCGTGTATATCTTCTTCAGGTTTGATTCACATTCTGCTGCAGTTGTCCCAGGAAGAGACCTAAAGAAAAATTACAAGGAAGGAGGTTAGAACAGACTGCACAGCCAACTAAAGCCCAACTCCAGCCAATCGTGTCCCCCCCTCCAATAAAGCAGGAAAGTTAGAGAATTGCCATTTCTGTACCTATAGGACAAGTTGGACCTTCAGATCAGGCCTGCCAGAAAAACTGACAGATTGAACTGATAAAAATTTTTTTTGAAAGGACCTTCAGTCTTGTCATTAAAAAAACCTACCTGTTGGCACTTTTTCAAAGACATTACATCTGCTTTAAAACCCAAATTCCACATTGATACAATTAAAATTTAAAGCACTAATCTGAGAACAGGTATGTCAGAGATCCTACAGCTGTCTGAATCATACAACGAAAATGAGCAAACATAATTACATAGGCATTTATAGCTGGGAAGGAAGGGCAACTGGTAATTTAAGTATGCCACCCAAAACTAAAAATACCCTTGGATGACGTCCAAAGGGTTTACATGCCAATATAGGTTAATGATCAATAATTTCAGTGCTATGTCACTAGTTAAGCATTTTTCAGGACTTGAACCCAACCATAGTGTATACACATTAAAGGACCATTTTCCTGCAGTTAACTAGACAATAGAAAGTGAAACTAGCTATACAAGGGAGGGCAAATGTGCATGTCTATCGTCTGGCTGTCAGTAAGTGCTCACGTACGCAGGTCTTCCTGTAAACCATGTCCCAATTAACCACTTTACTACTGCCATGTACTGCAACTGTCTGGTTTACAAAACAAGGGCTGTCATTGAACCCATAAAGGTCTTTGATCTAAGCCATCAGACAGGTCAGAAAACAAAATACAGAGCCAACTGGAGCTGCTCTGTACCTGGTGATCAAAGTGAAGGCAAATCACAAATCGGAACACTTTAGTGGGGATGTTCATATTGTTTTTTGCCATAAATTAAAACAACATTTTTGGATTGAGGCTCCCTCCCCTTGATTTTCACTTGGTGATCTGTCTAGCAACACCTCCTGTATTAGTGCAGGGAAAAAACCCTCAGCCTGTGAACGTCATCTATATTACTCCATGTTATGTGTAGCCCCACACAGGACAGGAGTATAGATTTATGGCAAGTAGGACAGGGAGGAGGGGGCGCAGGCAGACATGTACAGTCTGACTTCTCTTCAGGGTAAAAAACAAAACAAAGATCACAAAAAGGTATCCAAACCTGTTCAACAGATCTCTCCTCCAGTGCATTTGTCCAGGGGGCGTCTGCTGCCATAGACAAAAAGCTAATCTACAGTTTAATGGCTTTTTAAACTCATTTTGAAAAAGCTAGTTGCCATAGTGATGTCCCCATTTGAATACTGTACACTGACAAGCACACAGGTCAAAAGACCAGAGAAGTCTGAAGCGGGGGTCAGCAACCCCTCTCCCTATCCAGCTGGTTGCTGCAAGGGATCTTCAGGATGGAAAGTGGGGGAAGGAGCTGGTAAATAGGCAATTTACCAACCCCAGCTTTCTAACTGAACAGCAAGTGATCAGTTACCAATCACTCTCTGGGCCGATTCATAACCGAACAGTAAACTGTGCTTGCTATGCTTCAAATTTATGAACAGGAAACTCTGCACAAAGCCATTTCTGTTTATTCATTCTGTGCAGCAGAGGCATTCTTTGTCTCAAAAGCGACACATCAGGGGACTGTTTAGATCGCTGATATTTCAGCAAAATGTGGCATTACGCCTCGCACCCCTTTTTGATGACAGACAAAGTCAAACAATTGTTCTAAAAAGCACCCAACCATTAAAAGCAAGGCCAAGCTGCTAGCGAAGTGATCTAATGTTTTCTCCAACATAATAGGAACAATTGCCAATAGTTTACAGTCTATAAAATGCCTAGCCAATTCTACGCAATTGTCCCATTGTCTTCCAAGGGTTGCAAACACTGCTTGATGAGTCGTTTAAGAAACACCAATCAAAATTGAAAGTTTACCAGGCAGATACTTTGCCGCCCTTCCTATCCGTTATTGACTAATGGGCGATCCATTCTAAAGAATGTATAAAACCGCTACACTTTGCAATAAAACCAAAAATTTGGCTCACTGATGTTTGAGGTCGGTGAGAAATTTCTCATGCAATTTTTGCGACACCTAGCCTAAATCTAAATGTAGGCACTACGCAAACAATGTCTCTAGTGCAATTTGCATCCAGGACACATTAGCTGCTAGACCACAAAGCCAAACACTTTAAACATGAACCAGGTCAAAAGCTAAGGCAACACCACTGGAATTCAGTTGCCTTGCAACAACAAGCATCTGGGTGAGGGTTCCAAAAACACAGATGCTTGTCAAAATCTTCTGGACTTGCACATGTGCTATTCACACTCCAGTAAATCCTATGGAGTTGATCTTCCACCAGACTTCCATTGGAGCCCTGCTGGATTATAGGCCCAGGTTCAAGCTCCTCTCCAAGTTGAGATCAAGTCTTATCCATTTTCATTCAATCAAATGTCAGACCCTCAATGTGGGCTTTAGAGGCTTTGGCATATGATGGATAAATGAAAGGGGGCAGGGATATAAAGTGACAAAAAAAATATTCTCCAAAATAATCTACACATCCACTACTGCAATTTTCTGTCTCCTTGTAATGCTTCAGCACCAAATCCATTGGAATGAGTAGTGTGCGTTTGTCGTGGTCATGTACGCTGCTCTATTCACACTACAAATCTCAAAGTTCATCCCAGCTAAAGAGTGAAGCCATTTTCAGAAACAAGGCAAGCGGTAAGGCACTGCAATGGTTAATGCATAACCTCTAGTCCAAGAACTATAAGGCTGGTCATACCTTATACAGTTTACTTTTACAATTTCTTTAGTTGTACTAAAACCATGAGGCCAAACCCTTTCAATATGTATGCAATCAGGCTGCCCCTTGTGCTACATATCTGAAGGTAAATTTAAAGGCAATAGTATGAGAAAATTGTATAATATATGTGGCCAGCTTAAGAAACTATATATCCCACAATCCCTGGGTCTAGTGCAGGTGAGAGCCAATTAGATTGGAAGGACACAGCATGTGACCTAGAACAGAAGTTGTCTTGTCCCCTTGGTGATTAGGGACAGGCTAGATGTAGCACATCAACAGGGAAATTTATACCTTTAAGCCAGTGTTTCTCAAACTGCAGCAGGAGAATTGCAGGTGTGCCATGGGATCATTCAAGTGCAGGCCTCACATGGACAGTCATCTCTGTGCTACCTGGCCACAAACTGGATTGGTTGATGTTTGCCACCACCAGACCCTGCCAATACGATTAGGCTGCAGCCTGGCTGCCAACAGTGTGCCAGGCGCTTCCAGCCAATGAGGTTCTGAGCACGGCACGCCTCAACATGTCATTCCCTCCTTCAGTCCCACCCACAACAGAGCAGAGGAGCCGGCAGTCCCTGGCTGTGCCACATGGTGTGAAGCTGAGAAGGTAAGAGAAGAGATGGGGACGAACGGACCAGTGTGCAATTATATCAGCAACAGTCTAGTGTGATCCCATTATATACAAAAGCATGTATGTGATCCACAATATTATCAGATATACAATATTGGGGATCAAAAGACTGGCCAGTGCATTTTGGTTCAAAAAGCAGCAAACTATTGGGTCTACAAATTGTGACTGTATAATGAGCTTGCCAGCCGTCATGTGAATGGATGTAATGGGCATTGATGTCAGTCTGTATGCTGCAAATTTCGAAATAGGTCAGCAATGACAGGATATTTTTAGCTGCATGTATATTAAGGGAACACAGACATGCCCACTACGTACCCTGGGCACGTCACTCCGCATGTTTGCAAACACTACTTTGTTGTATACATCCTGTTTGTTTATTTTCATAATTAAGATCACAAACCACCACATTTTACCTGCAGCACTATGGGTCAATACTAAAAAAATGTTAGGGCTCTTTCACATGGGCGGCCCGTTCAGGTCCGCCTGCCAGTTCTTTTTTGCGAACCTGAACGGGCGCGCTCCGTGCTCCTCTTTGGAGCCGTGGATTTGACATGCCCGCTGACATCCGACCCGCCAAAGTGATGGAGGAAAAACCTACTTTTTCATCCGTTTGGCGGATCGGGTGAACACAGACAGACGGTCCGTGTTCATCCGATCCCCCATAGGGGAGAGCAAAGAAAAGACAGGGCGGTCCCTGCACAGTGTGCGGGGACCGCCCTGTCATCCGCCGGCTCAGCGGGGATCAAGGGAGCGATCCCCGCTGAGCAAGCGGAGGTGCACGGGGCGGATCATTACTGATCCGCCCTGTGTGAAAGGGGCCTTACTCAGACTAACCAGAGTGCACCCGAAGTGAGTGTAGCAAGGCCCCATTCACACGGGCACCGCCGCTTGCTCAAAGAAAAACCGATTGCCCTTTTATTAATCACACCAACAGAGTCACGTAGATGATGATTAAGCATTGGATCAATGTGCATTATCCCAGGCCCAGATGTCTCACGAATATGCGAAAAGTATTTTAGAGGGCTGTCTCGAGATTTCGCATACATTTTTAAAAGGGTGCCAGGACTGAAAAAAAGGTTGAGAAATGCCACCTTTGATACTTGGGCAGTAAAAATAAATAAACACACAAAATAAGGAAATATGGGCCCTGAAAGAGAAGCCACGCGTGAAATGACCATAAACAATGCAACCTTCAGCACCAGAGGCTGTTACAATATATGGTTGACAAAGGACTACATTGTGCAAAAAATTCTTGCATGGAAGAACTGAAAAAACAAAATGTAACCAAATTGATCAATTACAACAATGAAGCCTTGGAAAATGTGCAGTGACTAGCACTTTATTTCCAGTCTTTGCATTAGTGCATGCATGGTCATCCTATAACTGGCCATACACTAGTCTGGCCGTACAATCTTCCCAACTATGAGGGTTATTTACTAAAGGCAAATCTACTGCAATACAAGTGCACTTGAAATTGCACTTGGAAGTTCAGTCGCTGTTAAATCTGAGGGGTAGATCTGAAATGAGGGGGAAGCTCTGCACATTTTTATCATCCAATCATGTGCAAGTTAAAATGCTGCTTTTCCTTGCATGTCCCCCTCAGATCTACAGCGACTGCAATTTCAAGTGCATTTGCCTTTCGTAAATAACCCCCTAAGTATTAGAGTCTGCCTAACTAGATATAAATAGAATTTTTTTGGTAGGTCCTCAGTTTTGGTAAATCTGCTAAATATGGGTGCAACATTGTTGTAAAGTGGTTGTAAACCCACTTTGACTTTTGCCTACAGGCAAGTCTATAATAAGGCTTTCCTGTAGGTATAAAGAATATCTCCTAAACCTGTACGGTTTAGGAGATATTCCCCTCGCAATGCGCCGCTGATCCTCGGCTGAAGGGCCGGCCCCGCCGACCCATGCCGGAAAGGAAATCTCCTGCGCGCATGCGCGGGAGTGACGTCATTGTGGCTCCAGCCAATCACAGCGCTGGAGCGGCGATACCCGGAAGACATGCTCGGCGTGGACCAGGTAAGTTCCCTACCTCGTTCCGAGGCAAGTATTTCATAATGAGCTAATATGCGGTGCATACTAGCTCATTATGGCTTTTTCCTTGCAGGTGTAAAAATAAAATTATATGCAGGTTTTACAACCGCTTTAAAAGGTGGGGTTAGCCATTAAAACTGAAGGTTTATTACTTGAAGCACATCCAGCAGCTGATTTTAAATCACCAAGTATGCAGCTTCTTCATCTTTTAATACATATCCACATTCCAGTTTAAAGCAGAGTTCCAGACTTTTTTTATGTTTATTAACCACTTAAGGACCGCCTCCTGCACATTTACATCAGCAGAATGGCACAGGCACATACCGGTACGTCCTTTAAGTGCCCAGCTGTGGGTCGCGGGCCCCGGTCCGAAGCTCCGTGACCCGATCGCCGCCGGTGTCCCGCGATCGGTCACAGGAGCTGAAGAACGGGGAGAGGTGTGTAAACAAACCTTCCTCGTTCTTCAGTGGCAATGTCACTGATCGCCTTTCCATATATCAGGGAATAGACACGTCCAGCCCTGCGCCCCTACAGTTATAAACACATATGAGGTCACAACCCCTAGTGGTTAACTCATAAACTGCAATTGTCATTTTCACAGTAAACAGTGCATTTTATAGCATTTTTTGCTGTGAAAATGACAACGGTCCCAAAAATGGGTCAACATTGTCCGATGTGTCCGCCATAACGTCGCAGTCACAAAAAACGCTGATCGCCGCCATTAGTAGTAAAAAAAAAAATAAAAAAAAAAATTATAAAAATGCAATAAAACTACCCCCTATTTTGTAAACGCTATAAATTTTGCGCAAACCAATCGATAAATGCCTATTGCGATTTTCTTTACCAAAAATAGGTAGAAGAATATGTATCGGCCTAAACTGAGGGAAAAAAAACGTTTTATATCTTTTTGGGGGATATTTATTATAGCAAAATGTAAAAAATATTGAATTTTTTTCAAAATTGTCGCTCTATTTTTGTTTATAGCGCAAAAAATAAAAACCGCAGAGGTGATCAAATACCACCAAAAGAAAGCCATTTGTGGGGGGGGGGAAACACACCAATTTTGTTTGGGAGCCACATTGCACGACCACGCAATTGTCATGTTAAAGCGACGCAGTGCCGAATCGCAAAAACTGGCCTGGTCCTTTACCTGCATAAAGGTCCGGGTCTTAAGTGGTTAAAGGGACAGAATACTTGCTGCAAGCCATTTTACAGCATGCTGGAAAATCCCTTTAGAAAATCCCTCTGATCAAATCGGAACTGGGACAGGTCTGTGCAAACATTGAGAACATTGTACGGTCAGCCTGTGCCCACCGGCTGGCAGAACAGTCAGGCAGGCAAAGATCTGAACACCACGGCCAACTCAACTTTCCTGCTCTACTGGGATGAGGCCGAGTGACGGTGTCAGGAATGTGAGAATTAGGAGTCTGTTCCAAGGAACTTCTAATTTGTTGGCCATTTGTATACAATATAACCTCAGATGTTTGTTAATGATTAACAGCATAGGATGGGAAATACAAGGAAAGGAGCTGGGCTATAGATAGTGATGCTGGGAAACGGGGTAACAAGAGACACAATGAGAAGCTGGTAAACAATCAAAGATACACAGCACAGAGGCAGGGACATGGGAAATGGGGGGGGGGGGGGGGTAGAACTGAGTGAAGCTGCACATACAGGGACAGCTAGCTGGCACATACAGCAAAGAGGTATGGGGGAGGGGGTCAGAGTGAAAGGGGACCATGCAAAGGGACTGAACAAGGGGCACAGGACAGAAAACACTATAGAACACAAAGGTGGAGAAGCAACAAAGAAAGGGGGGGTGCACTGGAGGGATTTCAGATAATGGGAAGGTGGGTGTCAGGACATATTAGGGCTAGCACAGTGGAGGAGAGGGGACACATTTGGGGGTTATACAGTGGAGGCTGGGGATGTCAGGACACATTAAGGGGTGGCACACTGGAGGAGGGGGATACCAGCACATTGAGGGGATGCATTAGGGGGGGTTGCAAAGTGGGAGGGGATACAAGGAGACGGGGGGGGGGGACACACACAAGGGGGATAATACTCTATATTCCCATCGCACACATTCCTGGACAAAACTCTAGAAGATTTGGGTGCTGCAGCAACCACCAGCTGGAAACTGGATCAGGAAGCCACAATGAGGATATTTGCCAGCACACCACAGGAAGTAACATCCAAACTATTGTTTTATTGATGCACGATCACAGAACAGGTAGTGCAACTTTCGGAGTCAAGCAGGACCCCTTTCCTCAGGCATGTGATGGCCCGAGGAAGGGGTCCTGTATGGCTCCAAAACGTTACATTAGGGGGTTGCAGAGTGGAGGGGGGGGGGGGGTGTGCCAAGACACAAGGGTGGGATGAGGGATATCAAGGCAGTGGGAGCACGATGAGGGGGGGGGGGGGATATCAGGATACAAAGGGGACACAGGGGATTGCACAGTGTGGGAGGGAATGGATACGAAGACACATTAGCGGGTTGCACAGGGGGGGGGGGGGTATACACAAGGACACACTAGCGGGTTGCACAGGTGGCAGGGGGATTTACCAGGACACACACATTAGGGGGTTGGGCAAGGGATACCAGGAACTTAGGGTTACACATCAGGGTGGGGAGGTCAAATTAGGGAGTTGCATAGCAGGGGAAGGGATACCAGAACACATTAGGGAGTTTTACAGTGGGGGGACACATGAGGTGCACAGGGAGGGATACAAGGACACAGAAGGGGTTTGCACAGTGGTGGGGGGGGGGGGGGGGCTGAGGGATACCAGGACCCAGAGGGGACACATTAGGGAGTTGCACAGTGGGGAGGGGGATTACCAGGACACAGGAAACACAGGGGGGATACCAGGGCCCAGAGGGGACACATTAGGGTGTTTCACAGTGGGGGGAGGGATACCAGGACCCAGAGGGGACACAGGGGGTTGCACAGTGGGGGGGGGGGAGGGAGGGATACCAGGACACAGAGGGGACACATTAGGGGGGATACCAGGACCCAGAGGGGACACAGGGGGTTGCACAGTGGGGGGGGGGAGGGAGGGATACCAGGACACAGAGGGGACACATTAGGGGGGATACCAGGACCCAGAGGTTGTACAGTGGGGGGGGAAGGGAGGGATACCAGGACACAGAGGGGACACATTAGGGGGTTGCACAGTGGGAGGGGGGGGATACCAGAACCCAGAGGGGACACAGTGGATTGCACAGTAAGGGAGGGGGGGGGAATACCAGGACACATTAGGGTGTTGCACAGTTTACCAGAACCCAGAGGGGACACGTTAGGGTGTTGCACAGTGGGGGGATACATTAGGGGTTGCACAGTGGGGGGGGGGATACCAGGACACATTAGGGGGATACCAGGACACATAGGGGACACATTAGGGGTTGCACAGTGGGGGGGGGGGATACCAGGACACGTTAGGGTGTTGCACAGTTTACCAGAACCCAGAGGGGACACGTTAGGGGGTTGCACAGTGGGGGGATACCAGGACACATAGGGGACACATTAGGGGTTGCACAGTGGGGGAAGGTAGAACACCAGAGCGGTCTCTCAAACATCACGGAGCTCACCCACCACTCACGTCACCGGAGGATAGGATCCTCGTACCCCATCCTCCCCCCTTTTTCCTTCCCCGGTTACCTGTCCAACCAGAAGGTCCAGGTCGTGTGTAGCGGGATGCCCTCGCTCTCGACCTCTTGCGGCAGCTCCAGGTCCCCTAGGTCATCCCGGTGGTTGTTGAGGCACAGCTGCTGCTCGTCGGTGTCAGACTTGAGCCGCCGGTCCGCAGCCGCGGGGAGCGCCATCTTCCTGTGGAAGCGCCGCTTTAGCTCCACCCTCGCTGGCATCGTCATCAACCCAGCCGCCGCGTGCTGACTCATTTATCTCTGATGCTGCGCGCGGCCGCGGCAGCTATAGCAACACGGGCGTGTGACGTCACCGGCGCCAGGCGATTGGCTCATCATTGCTTTGGCTGCCTGAAAGTATTATTTAAAGGGGCAGTGAACATGGAATAAGCTAAATAAACCAATACACAAATGTAAACACAAAGGGCCAGATCCACAAAGATCTGCCTATCTTTAGGCAGGCGTAGCGTATCTCAGATACACTATGCCGCCGTAACTTAGAGCGCAGTTTCCGTATCCAGAAAGAATTTGCGCCGTAAGTTACGGCGGCGTAGTGTAAATGTGTCGGCGTAAGGGCGCGCAATTCAAATGACTAAGATGTGGGCGTGTTTTATGTTAATTAATCTTGACCCCACGTAAATGACGTTTTTTTTTTTAACGGCGCATTTGCTGTCCATGGGGGTATCCCAGTGCGCATGCTCGAAATCACGTCGCCAATAGTCAATGCTTTCGACGTGAACGTAATTTATGCAAAGCCCTATTCGCAAACGTTTTACGCAAACAACGGAAACAAAGGAAAATTTGACGCTGTCCCGACCTACATACTTAACATTGCGTACGCCTCATAGAGCCAGGGGTAACGTTACGCCGAAAAAAGCCTTACGCAAACAACGTAAAAAAATGCGCCGGGCGGACGTACGTTCTGAGAATCTGCGTATCTAGCTAATTTGCATACTCTACGCGGAAATCAACGGAAATGCCACCTAGCGGCCAGCGTAAATATGCACCTAAGATCCAACGGCGTACTAAGACGTACGTCAGTCGGATCTAGCCCACATTCTGGCGTATCTTGTTACAAAACAAAGATACCCCGGCGCATTCCTAGAAATTACGCGGCGTATCAATAGATACGCCGACGTAACTTCTTTGTGGATCCGGCCCAAACTGTGGAGTGTTGTCTCAAATAATGAGACTAGGGGCCAGATTCTCAAAAGAGTTACGACGGTGTAACTCAGGAAACATCGTCGTATCTCTGTTTCTGAGCCCGAGTATCTATGCGAGTGATTCCTAGAATCATTTTCGCATAGATACGGGCAAGATCCGACAGGTGTAAGTCACTTACACCGTCGGATCTTAGATGTAATGCGACGCCGACCGCTAGGTGGCGTTTACGTTCAGTTCTCATTTGTTTATGCAAATGAGCCTGATACGCCGATTCCCGAACGAATTTGCGTCGCGTAGTCGTCGCGTACATCGTTTCCGTAAGCGTAAGGTTACCCCTGCTATATGAGGGGTAACCTTACGCCAGTCCGCCGTATGCCATGTTAAGTATGGTGTCGGGTCCGCGTCGGCATTTTCCGTCGGTTACGTTGTTTTCGTAAGTCGTTCTTGAATACGACTTTACGTCAATGATGCTCACGTCGGCGTCATTGACGTTTTCCGTCGTGAGCTGGAGCATGCGCACTGGGCTATTTTTCAGCCCGGCGCATTCACAGTTCAATCGGCGCGGGGGCGCGCTTAATTTGAATACAAGCCGCCCCCTTTGAATTACGCGGCCATACGCCGGGCCATTTACACTACGCCGCCGCAAATTACGGAGCAAGTGCTTGGGGAATACGGCACTTGCTCCAGTAAGTTGCGGTGGCGTAGTGTAAATGGCTTACACTACGCGGGATCTACGAGAATCTGGCCCTAGGACTTAGCCCTTGTTCACACTGAAGGCGGGCTTGAAATCGTGTGAGTTCATTTTAAATCCGCATTTCAGTGAGAGTTTCGGGGGCGACTTGACAGACATCTGTGCGGATTCACAAATTTGACAAAAGCAATGCAGGAAGTACTTTTAGAAATCGGTGCCACAAAGTCAGTGTCGCATCAATTAGGACAATGCCGTTTCTGACAATAGACTGCAATAAAATTGCGTGACAAATCACGCCTATGTGAATGGGGGGGCGAAGACCCCTTTCACACAAGGTGGACTTTCAAGTGGATCCACCTGTTCAGCAGGGGAATCTGTCCGATGATCCCTGATGAGTAGACAGGTGACAGGTCCGTGTCCACTTCTCTTATGCAGAATGGACACTGACACAGCCCACTGTTCTCTATGGGGAGGTTGGATGGAAACTAAATCCATTTCCATTCAACTGTCATCCAATCAGCTAGATGGATGTGGAATGGATCCCATTCCATCTGTTTTTGGTGGCCCAGACCAGATCGGTTTCCTGGCATGTGACATATGTCCGTTTACATCCACCTCGCCATAAAGAACAATGGGTGGTCCGATCGATGCCCGCCTGAAAAACGAACATGCAGACCTAATTATTCCATTAGCTTCAAAGGGGCCTAGAGCCAAATCATGCCCTTGCTATAGGCAAATGCCATTTACATATCTCATGAAGCCCGATTGGAAAAATTCTAGGATGTTGCTACAAGACACAGTACATATGAGTCTAGAGAAGTGGTCTCCAAACTGCGGCCCGGGGGCCAAATGTGGCCCTTTGCCTGCCTCTATCTGGCCCTTGGGATATTATTCCTCCAACTGACACCAAGGATGGGACACTATTTCTCCCACTGGCACCATCGATAGGGCACTACTCTTCCTGCTGAGACCAATGATGGGGCACTATTCCTCCCACTGACACTGTTAAAGGGGCACTATCGCTTCTATTGATACCAACCATGGTGTACTATTCCACCCACTGACACCTTGGACAGGGCACTATTCCTTCCATTGATACCAACCATGGGACACTATTCTTCCTGCTAAAACCAAAAATGTTAAAACTAATGATGGGGCAATTTTTACTCCTACTGATGCCGGGACATTTTCTACTCACACTGGCCACAGTTCGGCCCCCGTAAAGTCCGAAGGACACTAAACTGGTCCTTTGTTTAAAAAAGTTTGGAGACCCCTGGTCTAGAGGATTCCCTTATAAATTTTCCAAGGCCTGGAATGTTTGGACTGAATCCAAGGAGACGGTGGCTTCCATCCTCATGTCCCCCTAGCACTTCTGGTAGTATTTTCTTGAGAGTGGTTATGGCTCATTTTAGAGTGCTGTAGGACCAATCCTCTTTGTATTCAATGGAGCAAATTATTTTGCCCTAGGGCATCGGTTGCCATTTCAAGTGTGTTTTGTGTTAGGTTGTTTTGTTATGTCAAATTATGTTTGTTTAAGCCCGGGTATGCAAAATAGGCTTTGTTTTGTATAAATATACCATTTGAAATTCAATAGAAAAAAAAGTGGAACTGTGAAGGTGACTGCAATATACAAGCACTGATTGGGTCTCAGCTTGGGCTCAGACTGCACCTGGAAGGAAGTTGTTACTCCCATGGAATCAACAGGAAGCCGAATATGGCCACGCAGCCATATTAGGACAATGATGTAATGAGAATCCCTGTCCCTTTGTGTACATGCTGCTGCGGGGCAGGGAATGCCCTGACCACAATTATTTGGGCTTTAGTGCGTGGGGGTGAAAGCTTCTTTTTGGTACCCCAGTTTGGACCAAACTTGTGCTCCTCCTTATGATGGCCTTATGCCACGTACACACGGTCGGAATTTCTGATGGAAAAAGTCTGATGGGAGCTTTTCATTGGATATTCTGACCGTGTGTATGCCCCATCAGACTTTTTCCGTCGGAATTTCCGACTGACTTAGATAGAGAGCAGGTTCTCTATTTTTCCGACGGAAAAAATTCCTATCGGAAAATCTGTTTGTCTGTATGGAATTCCGACGCACTAAAAACCACACATGCTTGGAATCAAGTCGACGCATGCTCGGAAGCATTGAACCTAATTTTTCTCGACTCGTTGTAGTGTTGTGCGTCACCACGTTCTTGACCGTCGGAATTTGGTATGACCGTGTGTATGCAAGACAGCTTGAGCGGAATTCCATCAGAAAAACCATCCGAGTTTATTTTGACGGAAAAACTGGTCGTATGTACAGGGCATTATGCCCCGTACACACCATCACTTTATGTGATGAAAAAAAATTACGTTTTTAAAAACGTCACTTTAAATGACCGTGTGTGGGGAAAAACGTCGTTTTATGTCTTGTAAAAAACGACAAAAAAAAATTGAAGCATGCTTCAATTTTATGTGTCGTTTTTCAAAACGTAATTTTTTACTTCACAGAAAATTTCGTTTTTTTTCATCACATAAAGTGATGGTGTGTACGGGGCATTACACGTACAGATGTGCAATTGAGAATATTCGTACAAACATTTGTCCAAAAATTCCGCTCAAGCTTGTTTTGCATACACACGGCCACACAAAAGTTCTCTAAACTTTCGACCGTCAAGAATGCGGTGATGTACAACACTACAATGAGCCGAGAAAATTAAGAATTAATTAAGAATTGTTTCCGAGCATGCGTCGGAATTTTGCACAACGGAATTGCTACAGATGATCGTAATTTCCCATTGGAATTTTTATCTGTCGAAAAATTTGAGAACCAGCTCTCAAATTTTTGTTGGCGGTAATTCCGACAGGAAAAGTCCGATGGAGCCTACACACGGTCGGAATTTCCGACCAAAAGCTCACATCGGACTTTTCTTGTCGGAAAATCCAATCGTGTGTACGCGGCATTAGAAACACATTAAAGTGAAAGAAAATCTCAAATGTTGGGTTGTGACCAGAACAGGAAAAGAAAGACACTAGTTCTGGTGACCCTGAGGACTGACAAGAGTTTCCTCCCTCTAGAGGGATTTCCCCTCACTTTCTGTTTTGCCTATGGAATAGGAAGTTAAGTGAAATCTCCCCATGGAGATGCAGCTGGCGAAAATCTGGCTGGGGTTATAGGGGCTGATGCACACAGGACGTTTTAAAAATGCCAGCGCTAGCATTTAGCCACGTTTTACATTAGCATTACTGCACGTTTCCCCGCTTTTTTGGGCGTTTTCCCGCCTTTTTTGCATTAGCGTTTTTCATTAAAATCACTCTTTTAATGTAAAAACACCTAAAAAGGTCAAACGCGGCTAAACGTAGCTTGACGCGTTTAGCCGCGTTTTTTTGGGGGGTGTTTTACAGCTCATTTTTATTGCTCCTGAATGCACAGGCTGTCATTTTTTTTCTACTTGATCTGAGAACTGTAGTGGGGGCTTTTAATGGCAACTATAATCACAGGTAGTGTTACTCACTGTGTCTCTGACTTTGTGGTTACTTGTAGCAGTGACACCTATGCCGAAATGAGGAGATAGGGTCTCCTCCAGCCCCTCCCACTTCACATTCCTCACCAGTCAGCTGACCTCTAGTCTCTACCCCCCAGCCATGCCGTGAACTGAATGGGCGGCTGCAATGAAGCTGAGTGGGCAGCCGCAATGAAGCTGAGTGGGCGGCCACATGCTCCAGGAACAGCCCAGCTGGACCGCCACAGACTCCAGGGGCAGCTGCGAAAAGGCTGGTAGAGCGGTGCAGGCTTCAGGAACAGCCCAGGATCCGGGGACCCCTGGCAAATCGTCATTTGATCCCTGAGGGGGTCCCGACCCCCAGGTTGAGAACCACTGACCTAGAACGTTTTCTCGTGCTGGGAACTGCATAACCCAATGCGGTTTCCCTGCAGCTGCGATTTTGAAAATGGCATGGGGACCTTTTTTAATTTTAGGTGGTAGATCAGCATCATTTAGCAAAGGTTCACACTACTGCAATGCAATTTTGATGCGATTTTCAGTGTGTTTATGTAGTGCAATTTTGATAAGACTTTGGTTGCTTTTTGGATGTAGTTTGCATATTCTAAATTGCACCAAAGTAGCACATGAACCTTTTTTTCAAAATCACACCGCAGAGAGTCGCATTGATGTGAACACTATTGAAAATAAGGTGATTTCCCTTGTCTAATGCGATTCTGTGTGACTCAAGTCACATCAGAAATTGCACCAGTGTGAACCAGCACTTATGAATGGAGTAATTGGAGGAGGCAGTATACATGGAATCTACTGGATATTGGAAAAGACTTGCTTGAACTGTGACAGAAAGACTGGTTTATACATTTTTGCAACATTTGTAACAAAACATTTACTGGATACAATCAAGGCTGCATTTTTTGACATAAGGAGTTCATTTTATTTATTTATAACACTTGGGAATATTGTTACATGTGTTTCTGACATAGGAGAGTTTGATACACACATTGGGCCAGATTCTCGTACAGCGGCGTATCTTTGCGGCGGCGTAACGTATCCGATTTATGTTACGCCTCCGCAACTTAGACGGGCAAGTGCTATATTCTCAAAGCACTTGCTCAGTAAGTTGCGGCAGCGTAGCGTAAATCGGCCGGCGTAAGCCCGCCTAATTCAAATTTGGAACAGGGGGGCGTGTGTTATGTAAAATAGCCATGACCCGACGTGATTGACGTTTTTCACGAACGGCGCATGCGCCGTCCATGGACATATCCCAGTGTGCATTGCTCAAATACTGCGCAAGGACGTATTGGTTTCGACGTGAACGTAAATTCCGTCCAGCCCCATTCACGGACGACTTACGCAAACGACGTAACGGATCTAAGGGAAATCTATGCGTAACTGATTCTAAGAATCAGGCGCATAGATACGACGGCGCAACTCAGAGATACAACGGCGTATCTGGAGATACGCCGTCGTATCTCGTTTGTGAATCTGGGCCATTGGATATTTATATTTTGGTGGTGTGAAATGTATTTCCCTGTTGAATTAGAGCAATGCATTTATTTTTATCAATTTACATTTTTACGTGTGTTGCAAAAGGGCTTGTCACCATTAAATGCTTGTTTGTCTTTAGAGAGCAGTGAATTTATTAAAATTATAACTTAAAGCAGAGGTCTACTCTAAAAAAGAAAAAAAAAGAAATAGCCAAAAAGGCTACAAAACAAAATATATATACATATATACTTACCAGAAGTGGCTGTAACTAGGCAGATTGTCCTAATCTGCCACTTCCTCGTCCGCGGTGGTCTTCTTTCTTCTCCTCCTCGCGCTGCCTCCTGGGCATAGGCGTGCGCACAGGGTGTGCCAGGTGTGCCTGGACACACCCTAATCCACCAGTGTGGCGCGGATTCCCTCTGTTTGGACCCATGATATTTCACCGAAGTCCTCTAATGATGCTCCTAAAAAAAATAAAAAATAAAAAATTCTGTAAAAATAATAAAAAAATAAATAATAAAATTGAAAAAATAATGATACTGTCCACTGCTCTACCAACACCAACCTCTACTTTACTGACCCCAATCTCTACACTACTGACACCGTCCACTGCTCTACTTATTGGTTTAGACGTGAACGTAAATTCCGTCCAGCCCCATTCACGGACGACTTACGCAAACGACGTAACATTTTCAAATTTCATCGCAGGAACGACGGCCTTACTTAACATTGGTACGCCGCATTTACGCCTCATATAGCAGGGGTAACTTTACGCCGGGAAAAGCCTAACGTAAACGGCGTATCTGTACTGCGTCGGCCGGGAGTACATTCGTGAATTTGCGTATCTAGCAGATTTACATATTTCTAAGCGTAAATCAGCGTACACGCCCCTAGCGGCCAGCGTAAATATGCAGTTACCATGCACCGTCCACTGCTCTACTTACACTGTCAATATATATACACATGCACACACACGCATATGTGTTTGAGCTTTGGGGTGCACACCCTAATGCAATAGGCTACGCACACCTATGCTCCTGGGAAATGGGGAGCGGTGTCTTCTGGGACCTTGTGTGTGTCCCAGGAGACATCCGCCCATTCACAAAGTGCCGCGCGACTCGCGCATGCGCAGTAGGGAACCGGGAAGTAAAGCCGCAACACTTCACTTCCTGATTCCCTCACCGAGGATGACAGTGGGGCAGCCGAGACCCGAGTGATTGCTCGGCTTCAGCTGCCGACATCGCGGGCACCCTGGACAGGTAAGTCTCCTTATTAAAAGTCAGCAGCTACAGTGACGCCGGACCTCCGCTTTAACTGAAAGTGCCTAAACAAGAACATTAAAGTAGTTGTAAACCCTTTACAAACAGTTGGTAACAGGTAAGCCTATAATAAGTCTGCACAGTTTAGAAGATATTCACTGTATACGCATGTGCCAATGTCATTGGCACATGCGCACTGAAGAAACGGTTCTAGGGTTTACAATCACTTTAACAGCAGGATCACCAGGTCTTTTTTAAAGCCTAGCTCCAGGCACTAAACAAAGGGGGCTCTGGGAATACCTCCTACATTGGTGGCCACTGGGAAGAATGTTTCTGGATGGGTGAGGACTCGGAGGGTAAAAGCTTCAAACTTCCGGAAGCCTTGCCAGAACCCAGCAGGAAATTAAAGTGTTGGGAATCAAATTTGGTCCTGGTGACTATGGTCATTGAAATTGAGAGAGCATGTTGGTGGATGCCAATGCCAAAATTGCAATCTGAAAGAAAAGGAAGCCTTCCTCGAGGGAGAGGGTTGACTTGATGTTAGCTTCATCTGTATCTGAATCTCTCTATGCCAGGGTCTACAGGTGCTTTTTCCAACTGTTATGGGGAAATAGGCTGAACCTGATCAAATGCAATGTAACTTACTTGTCCAGGTGGCAGGGTGGCATACGAATGGTCAACCTGATAGTTTTTTATGTTGTGTTTTTTTTTTTATTAAGCTGAGACCCCACTGGGATGGTTGGGTAGTTTTCAATTTGGATTTAGGCCTTTTCTGCAATGCCGGGAAGATGGTGGGCTAATAAAAAGTCTGAGAGTTAGACATGGTGAGTTCCTGGCTTATGTTGCCCCGTGTCCAAAAAAAAATTTGGCACTGGCATGTGACAGTGGAGGATATCAGGTCGCTCCCAAGGAAACTTTTGGAGAAAATGATTTTGAGCTGTGCTTTCAGTGTGTCACTGACTTTAACGGATGGCCCAGGCTCCAAAATGAGAGAGGGGTTGCATTTAATTAATTTGGAGAAATTCCAATTAAGTTTAGGCTGGCATTAGCCTGTCTCGCTTTCCAAGGAATGCTCTATGTGAGAAGGAACCTAGAGCGCAGTGTGTTGGTAAACTGAAGTCTATGGACCACTTTTTGCTCTAGTGTCCCTTTAACATAAAGGTGTATAACAGGGTGGGGAGGGTTCTAGGCATCCCCCTCCATCATCGCATGAGTTATGAGTGACTGTACGGGGCTTTCCTGTCTCTCTGGAAGTTTGAATTGGATACACTTTTTCTAGTTAGTATAGTTGCCCGTTACTTCACGTGGAATGCACAGTGCCAGATTACCCTGTGGAAGAATTTCCTCCCTGTTGAGGTGGTGCATGATATTCTGGGTGAGACTGAGATGATTCAATGTCTTGAAAAGGACAGGAGCCTCAGGTGGTCTGGGTAAGGGCATGGAGGAATATCAGAGATGTCTTTGGTGAACTGTCCAACACTGGGCGAGGATCTCTTTTCTTAAAGCGGGAGTTCACCCGAAAAAATTTTTTAACCTTAGATTGATGCTCATTTTGTCAAGGGGAATCTGGTATTTTTTTTTAAATCGAAGCCGAACTTACCGTTTTAGAGAGCGATCTTCTCCGCCGCTTCCGGGTATGGTCTTCGGGACTGGGCGTTCCTATTTGATTGACAGGCTTCCGATGGTCGAATACATCGCTTCACGAGTAGCCGAACGTCGGTGCGGCTCTATACGGTGCCTGCGCACCGACGTTCGGCTACTTTCGGAAAATCGTGACGCGATGTATGCGACCGTCGGAATCCTGTCAATCAAATAGGAATGCCCAGTCCCGCAGCCCATACCCGGAAGCGGCGGAGAAGATCGCTCTCTAAAACGGTAAGTACTGCTTCGATTTAAAAAAAACTACCCGATTCCCCTTGACAAAATGAGCATCAATCTAATGTTAAAAATCAACTTTTCGGGTGAACCTCCACTTTAAGCTCTGTTCTTTACACTCCCTTAGTTTTTGTTGGTTAGTATCTTCTATTTGAAGAAGGGTAGCATGCATGACTGGGGTGGGTTTGTTTCTTGACCTCGAAGGTTTGATTATGGGTGTAATGGTGTAATAGGAAGATTTTTTATCCCCAGTAATGATATCTTCATTGCTTTTGCTATGAAGCAATCTTATGTTAATGGCAGAATTTGCTATATTTATTTTCTTTTTTTGTGTGTGTGTAAATATGTATATATTTATATATGTATATTCTTTTATATTTTATGTTTATTGAAAAATTGGGAAGAATGTTCCTTACATTGGTAGCCAGTGGGAAGACTATACCTTACATTGGTGGTCACTGGAAAGAATGCCCTTTACATTGGTCGTCGGTGAGAAGAATGTTTATTTCATTGGTGGTCAATGAAAAGAATGGCACTTACATTAGTGGTCAGTGGGGAGAATACTCATTTCATTCATGGTCACCTGGAAAAATGCCCCTTACACTGGTAGTCAGTGGAAAGAATGGCACTTACATTAGTGGCCAGTGGGAAGAATGTTCCTTACATTGGTTGTCAGTGGGGAGAATGATGCTTTCATTGGTGGTCTCTGGGAAGAATACCCCTTACATTGGTTGCCAGTGGGAAGAATACCACTTACATTGGTGGTCAGTGGGAAGAATGCCCTTATACATTGGTGGTCGGTGAAAAGAATGTTTCTTAGATTTGTGTTAAGTGGGAAGAATGGCACTTACATTAGTGGTTAGTGGGGAGGATTCTCCTTTTATTAGTGGTCAGTGGGAAGAATGGTACTGACATTGGTGGTCAGTGGAGAGAATGCCCCTTAGTTTAATCAATGTAAAGAATGTTTCTTACATTGGAGATCAATGGGGAGACTGACTCTGTCATTGGTGGCCATTGGAAGGAAGAATGTTCCTTACATTGGTGGTCAATGGGAAAAGTGCTCCTTACATTGGTGGTCAATGGGAAAAGTGCTCCTTACATTGGTATTCAGTAGGAAGAATGCGCCTTACATTGGTGGTCAGTGAAAAGAATGGTCCTTACATTGGTGGTCAGTGGGGAGAATGTTCCTTACATTGGTGGTCAGTGGGGAGAATGATCCTTACATTGGTGGCAAGTAGGAAGAATGCTCCTTACATTGGAGGTCAGTGAGAAGAATGCTCCTTACATTGGTGGTCAGTGGGAAGAATGCTCCTTAGATTGGTGGTCAGTAGGAAGACTGCTCCTTACATTGGTGGTCAGTGGGAAGAATGCTCCTTACATTGGTGGTCAGTGGGAAGAATGCTCCTTAGATTGGTGGTCAGTAGGAAGACTGCTCCTTACATTGGTGGTCAGTGGGAAGAATGCTCCTTACATTGGTGGTCAGTGGGAAGAATGCTCCTTACATTGGTGGTCAGTAGGAAGACTGCTCCTTACATTGGTGGTCAGTGGGAAGAATGCTCCTTACATTGGTGGTCAGTAGGAAGACTGGTCCTTACATTGGTGGTCAGTGGGAAGAATGCTCCTTACATTGGTGGTCAGTAGGAAGACGGCTCCTTACATTGGTGGTCAGTGGGGAGAATGCCCCTTTTATTGGTGGTCAGTGGGGAGAATGCCCCTTTTATTGGTGGTCAGTGGGGAGAATGCCCCTTTTATTGGTGGTCAGTGGGTAAAATCCCCCCTTATGGATGGCTAAAAAAGATCACTGTTGTTAGTGGTTACTGATTTTCCAAAATACATTGCTCATTTCTCAAGGAACCCCTAGAAACTTCTAGAGGACCCCTAATTGAGAAAGGCTCCTTTCAATTGAGGAAAGAATGTAATTAAACCATCTTTTCTGAAATCTCCTGCGTACCAAACCCAGTTTAGCCCTTATTAGTCATCTCTAGCTCAGTATTTTTCATATGTATGGTTTGTAGTGGAATAAATTACCATGAGATGATGTGATTTGATTGATACACAACAATCCTTGCATATAATGCCCATAAATGATATCAGTGCCCATTGTGAGCCATCAGTGATTTATCCCTGATATGTCATCACTGTACCTGCTGTATGCCCGACTCCTGCCTTCATGACACAGACTGCAGCTGTCCACAGACCAGCGATGGAAGTCATAGCAGCTCTGCATTCAGACGTGGTCTCTGTGCATGTAGCACGCAGCTTGCTGTTCCTTCACCTTGCATATATTACTGGAGCTGCTGTCTGATCAGATCCTTGATCTGCACATGAGTCGGAGGGGAATCCTGCTTCAGCAGCAGCTGTTGTCTCCATGGCTGGCCAGGAGCTGGAGAAAAGCAACGCATCCCTTCTCCCCGCCGACCTCATCAAGCTGGCATCCCTGGGCATGATCGCCTGCGTCAGCCTGCTTGGCAGTCTCCTGTTCGCCTTCATCACCCTGCGAGACCGGAGCCTGCACAGAGCCCCCTATTATCTCCTGCTGGATGTGTGCCTAGGCGACTTCATGCGCTCATTGCTTTGTTTCCCTCTGGTGCTGAAATCCATCAGCAGCGGCTCCCATTGGACCTACAGCAAGAGGAGCTGCAGGGTCATGGCATTTGGCACGGTGCTCCTCTGCTTCCACGCCGCCTTTATGCTGCTGTCCATCAGCCTGACCAGGTACATGGCCATAGCCCACCATAGGTTCTACTGCAAGAAGATAAACGGCTGGGCATGTGCCCTGGTCATCTCCATGGCGTGGATCCTCTCCATGGCCATGGCCTTGCCCCCTGTCTTCGAGGTGGGCACCTACAAGTTCATCAGAGAAGAAGACCAATGCACCTTTGAGCACCGTTATGTCAAAGCCAACGACAGCCTTGGCTTTCTGCTCATGTTGGCCTTCATCTTGGCTGCCACCCATTTTATCTACATGAAGCTTTTGTTCTTCATCTATGACCACAGGAAAATGAAGCCAGCTCAGTTGACCCCTGCCATCAGCCAAAACTGGAGCTTCCATGGGCCAGGGGCAGCTGGCCAAGCAGCTGCCAACTGGATTGCAGGTTTTGGAAGGGGACCCACACCACCCACCTTGGTGGGCATGAGGCAGAGCACCCAACATCAGATCAAGAGGCTGCTGGTGTTGGAGGAATTCAAGCAAGAGAAGAGGCTCTGCAAGATGTTCTATATCATCACTTTTCTGTTCCTCCTTTTTTGGGGCCCCTATTTAGTGAGTTGCTATCTGAGGATCTTCTCAAGAACCTCCTTGCCTCAGGGTTTTCTTACTGTTGCTGTGTGGCTGACGTTTGCTCAGGCAGGTGTGAACCCCATTGTGTCCTTCATGTTGAACAAAGAGCTCAGGATGTCTTTCAGGGCTCATCTGCCTTGCAGGAACACCCAGACCCAAAGGGAGCCCTATATCGACACCTAAGTATTGGGACCCCCTTATAGACACCTGTACTTGGGATATGCAAAGTTCTGGTTGCCATGGAGATCGAATGCCTCTTCAATTAGAGGCAACCAGGATTTAGGTGAGACAATAGCAACATTCAACTGTATCTTGCACTGATGATGTATTTAGGGTGCTTTTGTTTAGCAAGGTGGCTGCAGTGTTGTATGCAAGCAGCATTGTCTCAATGTAGTGCATAGAAGCCAACATAGTTAAGAATAATTACCTTATAGTAATTTAAGTTGCTAATATACTGTATGTGTTGCTGCTGGACACCTCCTGATGTTGTCCTCCTCCTGTCATTCATAAATATTCTTCTGGCCTGGTCACCCAGATGATATCGAATAGACACTGTATGCATAGTGACACATACATATAATGCATGTCCCAGATTTATCCAGGCATTTTATTTGAAGCTCATGATTGTTTTTTTTTTTATAATTGTTTGAGGGCCCATTTACATATTGCACATGCTTTAATGAGCATTAGATCATAGGTTAATGTGCATTGCATTACCGGAGCCCATTGAAATCAATGGTGAAGACTTCAGAAGAATGCACAGCCGCACTCCAAAAAAAACCTTGAGTTGTCATTATTGTAAAATCAATGGTAAAATGCACTACAAAGGGCAGCAAAAATGAGGAAAATAAACTATGCGTTTCACACTGGATCAGTGCTTAAAGCGGGGGTTCACCCAAATTTTTTTTTTTAACATTAGATTGAGGCTAATTACGGGAAGCAGAATCGGCTGTTTTTTTTTTTTAAATCAATGCAGTACTTACCGTTTTAGAGATAGATGTTCTCTGCCGCTTCCGGGTATGGTCTTCGGGACTGGGCGTTCCTATTTGATTGACAGCCTTCCGACGGTCCACATACAGCACAAGTTGCTGAACGTCGGTGCGGCTCTATACGGCGCCTGTGCACCGACGTTCGGCTACTTTTTTGGAAACCCGTGACGCGCTGTATGCGACGGTCGGAAAAGGCTGTCAATCAAATAGGAACGCCCAGTCCCGCAGCCCATACCCGGAAGCCACGGAGAACATCTATCTCTATAACGGTAAGTACTGCATTGATTTAAAAAAAAACACCTGATTCTGCTTCCCGTAATTAGCCTCAATCTAATGTTAAAAATAGATTTTTTGGGTGAACCTTCACTTTAATCATGGCCATGATTAAGTACTGATCCAGTGTAAAACGCGTAGGCTATTTTACTCATTTTTGCTGCCTTTTGTAGTGCATTTTACCATTGATTTTACAATAAAGACAACTCAAGAGTTTTTTTTGGAGTGCGGCTGTCCATTCTTCTGAAGTCTTCACTATTTGCCTTGTGCATTGCCGGCACCCTTGGTTTCCTGAGAGGTTCATGATTGCTCAGTACACCCACCTGGAGCGGTGACTCCCTTTCCCTGTTCATTGAAATCAATGGCCTCCACCAAACCAAAATGGCCCAAATCGTACATATGTCATAAGCTGTTTGCTGCAATGCACTATGGTGGCATTGTGGTATTTTCCAACAGGTGGAATGCATTGACATGCATTAACAACAACGTGGGGGTTATTTACGAAACGCAAATCCACTTTGCACTACAAGTGGAAGTGCAGTCACTGTAGATCTGAGGGGGACATGCAAGGAAAATAAAAAACAGCATTTTTGCTTGCACATGATTGGATGATGAAATCAGCAGAGCTTCCCCTCATTTCAGAGCTTCCCCTCAGATATACAGCGATCTACAGCGACTGTAATTACAAGTGCAATTTCAAGTGCACTTGTAGTGCAAAGTGGATTCGCCTTTAGTAAATAACCCCCAGTGGGATTGATTTACTAAAGGCAAATAAACTGTTTAAAAAAGAAATGTTCCTGGACTGCCGCACTTTGATAGGCGATTTATTGAAACAAAATGAACAAAGGATAAAATCCAAAGCTGTATAACATCCAAAAATTCATGCAACACTGCAATCAATGGTAGAAAGTGGACATAGGGGACAAAAAAGCTAACATGTTTCACATCATGGATAGATGCTTAGTCATAAACTGTGTACTTTGCAACTGCAGTTGCGCCAGAGCTTAGTAAATTAGACAAACCTTTACTTTGCAAAGCATACCCAATCACGTGGCATAAAAAAATAAAAAAAGCTTTATTGATTGCACATGAGTGGATGATAAAATTCAGCAGAGCTTCTCCTCATTTACTAAGCCCTGGAGCAACTGCTCTTGCAGAGTGCAACTGACCTTTGCAAAGTGCAAATTCTATTTGCCTTTAGTAAATCAACCCCTTTGCATTATGGTACACTAGAAAAAAAAAAGTCCTTTGCATTTGTGATGCATTGACCTGCAATATTCCATTCAATTCAGTTGAATGAAGTCCCTTATGTCGTGTAAAATTGCAGCACACAGCAGCAGAATCGCACATGTTAATGCACACATGCCTATGTTGTGAATCTGGTAAAGGAAGTATTAAAGTGTATGTTCAGACAATTTTTTTCAAATAGAGTGGGAAAAGATTAGAACCCCTGTCTGGTTTTACTGCTGTCCAGATTTCCTCTCATAAAGGTTTCATCAGATGAGAATTAATGGTAAATCTCCAAGGGCTACACAGACAGATATGCAATTGTTCTTGTTAGTAGACAAGGAAAGTCTAAAACCCTTGTCAGGTTTTTATTTCTGTTGATAGCTGTAAGGACACTACATCAATGAATATAGAGTCTTGAATAGTTTATTACTAAAGGATCAACAAAATAAAATAAAAAGTCAACGCGTTTCAGGGGTTTTCAAACTCCCCCTTCATCAGAGCTTGAATGTTATGTCCTTCAGGAATGCCTGGACACGGAAAGGTTTGAATGCGTTTGAGGATTTCACATCCAATAAGCTCTTGCTGGATTACCTGCTGGTGCTAGTATTGGATGCAGGCCCGTTGCTACAGGACAGGCAAAACAAACAATTGCTTGGGGCCCCGAGCTGGCATGGGGCCCCCAACTTATCCTTCCCAGGCTGTAGCGTGGCCGAGCTCCTCTTCCTCCCTCCTGGAGACCTGTAAGTCCGGCCGGGTACCGCACGTGGTACAGGAGATTCAGTTTCCTGTTCCCGGGCCGGACTGACAGGAAGTGCACACTGAATGCTCACTTCCTTTCAGTCCGGCCGGGAACACAGGAAACTGAATCTCCTGTACCGCGCAGTACCCGGCCCGGCCCGGGCACTATCTGATAAGGGACTGGGGACCCATAATGATAGAACACCAGACTGACAGGAGGAAGAGGAGCTCGGCCATGCTACAGCGGCAGCCTACAGGGAAGAAGGGGAGGTGAGAATAGAAAAACATAGGGACTATGGGGGGGGGGTAAGAACATGGGTGTAAAAAATTTGTGCAGTGCTAACAAAAGCTTTGCGTGTGGGGGGGGGGGGGTGCTTGGGGGCCCCATTTTGCTTGGGGCCCCCAAATTCCTTAAAACGGCCCTGATTGGATGTGAAGGCCAGGCATTCATGAAGGACATAACATACAAACCTTGATAAGGAGAATTTTGAGAACCCCTGAAACAGGTTGGCTTTCTTATCTTGTTATTAATTTATTATGGGTACCTAAATGTTACGTAAAGCTTTACATATACATTGTACACACCAATCCCTGCATTCAAGGGGCTTACAATCTAAGGTCCCTAACTCACATTCTTACATACAAGGGCCAGTTTCGACAGAAGCCAATTAAGCAACCAGCATGTCTTTGGAGTGTGGGAGGAAACCAACACAGGAAGAACCTTCTGGGCTTGAATGTGCTACTTTACAACTTGATAAACTGTCCACTTCGCCGGTTTCCAAATGTAGTGCTGACGTGTTTTGCTGCCCCCTTCAGGACTTGTGAAAATCCCTTCATGTAACACTACAAAACAACAGAGGACACTCCGGCCTAGTGCATCAATGCTACACAATTTTATTCATAAATGAAACAAGTAATATACTCACAAACGCATGACAGTGACAAGCGTATCATAAAATATAGATGAGACTGCCTCCAAATCCACACCGTTCAATAGGTAGCCTGGAAAGACTTTTCAGCATCCAATGCAGCTTACGCATTTCAAGAGACGAACCTTCTTCCTCAGAGCCAAAATTAATAATGACTGGGGACTGCAAACTCCAGGCAGTGCAGCTGTGGTTGGGGATTTGAACCAACGTCCCTAATGCTGCTCGACAGAAGTGCTAACCACTTGTGTTTACTTCTAATAATTAACTTCTCTGGGCTCTGTCTCCATTGGTGTCCCCCCCCCCTTTACTACTGTGTTTTCCCAAAAATAAGGCTGGTTCTATATTTATTTTGGCAACAAAAGCACAGTAGGGCTTATTTTCAGGGTAGGTCTTAACATGTAATGTGCTTTCTTCTCTCCCCTTCTCTCTCCCTGCCTGGCAGGAATCTCAAGTGTGAACTGAGTTAAAATGCTTGTAAAATCCTATAAACCACTTTATTACAGTAGTATATAATGTACAATGTGTGTGTTTCTGGAATATAATTGTGCCAAATACCTTCGTTAAAGCATCGCTCTGCGTTTCTGTGACCCGCCGGAGCTCTCTTCCCCGCAATTATATTGCACATTAAATACTACTGTCATAGAGTGGATTATAGGATGTTACAAACATTTTAAACACTAGGTCTTATATTCGGGGTAGGTCTTATTTTCGGGGAAACACTGTATCTACTGGATTTTCCTCAGCCCATTCTCTTTCATTTAGAATTCTTGGTTTTATGGCCATATCCTCACCTTCAGCTCAACTAATAAGATGGTCAAAAGCAATATTGGACATTAACAGTAGAGGATCTTAGCGCCTCTTATAAATTCCTCCAGATTCATATTTCTGTCTGTGTTACAGATTTTCCATCACTTCCTGTTTAAAGAGGCGCTCCAGTCTCCCCCCCACTCCACCCCCAAAAATAATTAAAATCAGCAGCTACAAATACTGCGAGTGCTGACTTTTAATACAAGGACACTTACCTGTCGGCGATGCCGGCACCCAAGCTGATTTTTTAATCGGCTTCAGCTGCAGGCACCAGGCATGTTAGGTAAGGGAAACCGGCAGAGAATAAGGCTCCATGCACACTGAAGCTGATAAAAGTTATAAAAAAACGCCAGTGGCTTTGCAGGGAGCCTTTCAAAGTTTTTTTGCGTTTTTGCAATAGCTTTAATCAGCATTTTTGAGTGTACCTTTTTTCTTTTTCTTTTTTTTAATTATTTCAATAGACAAAAAAACACTGGCGTCAGCGTTTTTGAGTGTTTTTAAGCGTTTTTGGAATTTTTTTTGCGTTTTTCGGCGTTTTGTAGCATTTTTCCCCGCCGAAAAACAGCACTTTGAACGCAAATTTCGGGCGTTCAGAAAAAAAGCCAAAAAACTCCAAAGCTCATTAACACTAAAAAATGCCCAGGTGTGCATGGGCACATAGGCTAGCATAGAGTTCAGTTTATGGGCTTTAAAAAAAAAAGCCAAAACGCCAATAAACTGCAGTTTATCAGCTTCAGTGTGCATGGAGCCTAAAATAAAGCAGAGGTGGGGTACTACTACCTAATACGATGAGGGAATTTTCAGAGCTACCGGGTGCAGAAAGTCAGTCACACAGCTGCAATGGAAATCATGAAAAGAGAAAGTCCTCCACTCCTTGCTTGCGCCTTAAAATCTTAAAAATGTATTTGCTCTCCATAAAAGACACAGCATCAGACAGCAAATGTAATTGCGTTTCTGCCTTGCGGGCCTTGTTTACTAATAGTTGTTCTTAGTGAACAAGGCCTACAAGACGTAAACTGCTAGTGAAGCCTTTTGGCTTCACAGCTGGTTTCCTACTGCGCATGCGTGAGTCGCACTGCACTTTCTGAATGGTCCCGCAGTCTTCTGGGACTTGTGGGTGTCCCAGAAGGCTGCAGAGGGGAAGGAGGATAGGTCGAACACCGTTGTAGATCACCATTGCGATCTGAGCAGGGAGTGGGTACCTGTCAAAATCAGGTACCCGCTCCCCCCAAACAGTGGCAAATGTGGCAGTGGAGGGTGCAAACAAGCAGAGCTTCCCCTTTTGGGTGAAGCTCCGCTTTAATTAAATCATTGTTAGCAATACAGGAACTGAGGGTAAATCCCTGTAATAAAGTAATGGATAGCAGTAAAACCCAACAGTTTTTCCTACCCTTCCCCACTCTATATGCACTTTATAGGCAACCTTTCTTTAACTATTGTAATTCTCTGGACTATTAAATGATGGGTGTATATAATTTTTTTTTTTAGAACTTATGAAGATTTTCATTTAGTATACATCACAACATTGGCAGGTTCCAGGTACTGAAATGTGTCCCAGGACATGTCTTTTTTTTATTACAAAGATCAGCATGCTAAAAAAAAAATGGATCTATGGTCAACACTAACTGTTCATATTTTCACAGCTTTCTAGGATATAATTTTAAAGAATATCTTTGCAATTTAGGAATTTTTGGTACTGTCCAGCTCTATAAATATCACTTTATGGGGTTGTTGTGGCCAATACAATTTACCAATGCTATTAATGCCTAGCTTGGATACTCAACAGCAGACGGGTTTTTAAATGATTGTAAATGCTGGCAATGTGTTTATCATTGTGTAAGGCTGCATTCACACCTGAGCGTAGGTCGTTCGCGCGTATTCATGCTTATTTGCGCGTTTGCATACAGCGTCATCCAACGTTTTTGTACTTCAACGTTTTTTATTTTAGCTAATAGGAAAAATTATCATATTTTCATCACTTGTTGCTATGTTGGTAGCTTTTTTTTATCTTCTGCCTGGGTGAAATGTTCTATTGATTAAAGCGACAAAACCCTCGTAGAAAACGCTTGTTGTCGCGCTAGTCGCTTGAATTGAGTGTTTCCATTACTTTCTATGGGAAATAGAAACGCTCAAAAAAGCCCAAACCGCCCGATGTGCTTGTTTTGTAACATCTTTTTTTACTCTTCACAAAAGGACTCTTTCCTCCTTTATACATACTAATAAATACACTGTATATTGACTCCATTTGGAAAGTTTGTAACATTTAATGTAACTTTTTATGTGCACAGGGGTTTCATCAATACTGAATTTTGTTTTTAAACATTTTATGGGAAAATTATTATTTTCATACGAACATATAATGATTGTTTGGTTCAGGACAGCCTTTCTCAACCAGGGTTCCATGGGACCCTAGCGTTTATTTAGAGAATACTAAGTTTTTTTTTTAGTATTGCTAGGGGTTCAGGATAGCCTCTCTCAACCAGGGTTCCTTCAGAGGTTGTTAGGGGTTCCTGCAGCATTGCTAGGGGTTCAGGACAGCCTTTCTCAACTAGGGTTCCATTGAACCCTAGGGTTCCTCCAGAGATTATAGCACGCAAAAAAATCTCCTGCGTTCTGGTGTTTCCGCTAGAGCAGTGGTTCTCAACCTTGCTAGTGCCGTGACCCCTTGATAAAATTTCCTCCTAACAGTAACATTTTTGTAGCGTGAGTTGTCAGGCAAGACAAGTAATTTGCGCCCCTAACCCACGGACATTTAGCGCTCCCTGAGTCTCTTCCACTCGTACAGTATTAAAACCACTTATGGTATATTTTCGGATGTATCACTCTCTTTTTGTTCTCCCTTTTCCCTTTTATCTCTCTCAATCGGCTGCGAAAAGGCTGGGAAAGCAGTGCGGGCTACAGAAACAGCCCAGGATTCGGTGACCCCTGGCAAATTGTCATTCGACCCCCAAGGGGTTCCCGACCCCCAGGTTGAGAACCACTGCGCTAGGGGGCAACGTTTTTTCAATTTTAAGGCAAAGTCTAGAATCTTGCAGCCCTCCTCAGAACCATGGGAATTCATGCAACTAAAAAAGAAAAGGAAAAGGAGGGTGCACCGACCTAGTGTATTACCGTTTAAAAGGTTTTATTAGATAAAATACAATCAATAATCTTACTCACAAAGGGAGTTGCAAAGAACGCTTGTCAAGCAATCAGACTGGTACACGGCACCACCAGCAAAACCTGATGACAACAGGAATCGGATGATATCAAGCCGGCAAAAATGGCTGACGTGTTTCTGGGGCGTACCCCTTTCCTTAGAGCCTAGGTGGTCCTAGGCTTTTCAGGTTTTGCTGGCGGTGCCGTGTACCAGTCTGATTGCTTGACAAGCGTTCTTTGCAACTCCCTTTGTGAGTAAGATTATTGCTTGTATTTTATCTAATAAAACCTTTTAAATGGTAATACACTAGGTCGTTGCCCCCTCCTTTTTATTTTCTCCTCCAGAGATTGCCAGAGGTTTCTTCCACTTTAAGCCTAAAACTGGTCTTAATTGTAAATATTGTCTCTGAAAAAGTCACTCAGCTGTTAACGGCTCTGGAAAAATCCTGACTTTACAGTCAGGATCCATCCAGAAGGTTGAACCAGCAACTGGCTCAGCCAGATGCTCCCATCCCCTCCACAGCCCACCACTCCAGTGAGCGCTGGAGGGGATGAGCTCTTGTACCAATCACAACTCCAGGCTGTGGATGGTCCCTTGGCATCATCACGTGCATTGTAGAGTTATTAAAGTGTTACTACACCCACAACAGTAAAATCAATCTGTATATGCAGTAAAGCATGCCTAAGGGGTTAATCCTCTGCATAGTGTAAAAAAGGCTGTTTGATCCTGTTCTTCTGATCCTCCCCTTCTTTTACTGTCCCCAATCCATCTGCTGGTAGTACAGAGCCTTGAAGGCACTCTGCACATGCTCAGTCTGGTGTGTATTAGAGCATTTTTTTGTTGGAAGGGTGCATGCGATCAGCACAGAGCCAATCGCACTGTCCAGACAGAGGGACAGGGGTCATGCAGCCTCATAGAAAAGTCAGAGGGGAATGAAAAAAAGCTTTAATCAGTGCTCGGCACTGATAGAAGTCATATGACTGCTATATACTACTGATCAAAAGAGGTAATTAGCAGTTTATATTTACTACAATAATTGTATTTTAAGGTTCTGCGTACCGTGGGAGATCAGATATAATGCATGCAGGGTCCTGGGTTTAGTAAAACTTTAACCCTGCATTGTACATGAGGCAAGCCTGTAACAGTAGCTTGAAGCTGCCTAAAGCCTCGTACACAAGGTCGGACATCAAACAAACTTTCCCTTGGATTGTTGTCCGAAGGGAGTTGTCTGGTCACACCCATAGCATACACACGCTCTGACTTTTCTGCAAACTTTTCTAAAACTTTCCCAACATCACATGCTTTTTCTGCTCTTTTCTGCTCTTTACCGCCACCCTTTGGTTAACTTCTGCTATTTTTGGTTGATTTTAACATTGGTTCTGAGCATGCGTATTTGCACTTTGTACAAAAGTCCGATAGCTTGCTGTACACACGGTCGGACTAGGCACCATCAGACTTTTGTTGCCGAAAAGTTTGTCCGTTTGCAGACCGAACTTTTTGTCCGATGAAACCCGAAAAAGTTGGTCCGATGGAGCGTACACACGGTCGGACTAATTTGAAAACTTGCTGATTTTGAAGTTTGTTGGCAAAAAGTCCGACCGTGTGTACGGTCCTTTAGAGAGGATGTTGCAGGAGAATGTTCACATTGATTGAGGGACCTGCCAGAACTAAGAATGACCCCTAGATTAAAAGCAGCATTCAACATTTTCAGTGCAAAGGACCCCAATTAAAGGATAGATTTCATGTAATTCCCAGAAATCAGCTTTAAGTAGCTTGGTGTGATATGAGATTTTCTAGGAAATATCGCTCCATTTGTAGTCCTTTTCAACCAATCAGATTCCCTCTTCGCAAGAAAGAAGGCATACCCTTGGCTGTTATGGCCAACACAGAAAGCTCTCTGGTTCTGACTCTCTCATCCCTAGTACAGAAATAGGGGCTTAACATAGAATCTTTTAACATGAGTGTGTACAGTGACCAGAAGTTTAAAAAACTAGCATACTGTTTTCAGCGGTCCACTAACTGATTGTAATTGTCTGAAATAGATGTTTAAAGCTAGATAGATAGATAGGTAGATAGATGAATAGATAGATAGAGTTCTAAATTTCAAATTACCATTCCACCAGTAATGTATTATGTATTTAAAGAAATCTATTTATACATACAATTGGCATAAGTACCTGAATCGATCTTGATGTTATTCCCCATAGTCTCCTGCACAGCACTGGAAGAAGGATGGCCAATGTCATGCACAGCACTAGTCATGGCCCTATTGTTCTGCATAGTGCTGTCATTCTAAAACTAGCCAATTTTTTATTGAGCAGAATTGTGCCAACCTGGGTCTCACACAGTTCGATTTTCGGCCAATTCAGCAGAAATTTGAACAATTTTAGCCATGTAAATAGGGATGAGCTTGGATGGGTTCAGACATGGGTCCCACTCCCAACCCACATGAGCTATGCTGCTAGGAAGCGGGCTGTCAATCATAAGCATCCAAGGCAATTCCCAACCTGCAACTGCACATATCAACGTGGAGAGCATATGTGCGGCTGCAGGGCAGGGAATGCTATGGCCACATACGATTGGTTGCCTGCAGTGACAGCTTCCTGGGTTCAGATTCATGTCCAATCAGGGCTGAGCTCATCCCTGATGGTTAGCATAAGGGTCTTTGTTGGTGCGCTTTGGGCTTGTGTCCATAAGCGAATGAAGCTTGCTTTAAGTGCATTTCACCTGCATCTGACATCAGTTTGAGACAATTCTGAGATCATTGAGAGTTGGACAAGCACATTTGACCTACAGTTGGCCTCCCTCTGACCTGCATCTTTTAAATGGTATCAACCTGCTACAAAGTGCTTTGTCTTTGCCATTGGCTTGTATAGGAAGCAGTTTTTTGACACTTTAAAAGCCCATTGACACAAGCCCTATCAATGTGAACATGCTCACAGGAGGAGATAGCATGGTATGCTGCTGCTCTTTCATTGTCTAGTCACAGGCTAGATGGGCCCTGGAGTAGGGTATATTGAATATCGCTAACTCCAATTTCAATTAGCAGAGAGGTCCAGGATATAGCAGTGCTGTGTGGTAGAAGTGTCTGGATCATAAAACTGCCTGAACAGATGTAAATCTTTCATTTAATTTCCATTTTATCTGTGTATTTAAATGTTTGCATGGGATTCGTCTTCAAAGTTGAATTTTAGGTATGAATTTATTGTATAGCTACATTGGTCCAGCTTGGATCAATGTAAGTATGCCTATCTCAGAACTGAGTGATCCCTTTGGAAGCTGCAAATCACTATAGTAGTTGGCGCTACTGCAGTGATAGCCGTGGTGGTCTCAAAGGTCCAGGGCTGAGCAGCTTCTCTTCTGCATAGTAACCACAGGGGGTTGCTCAGTGGGCAATGGCACCATTCACAGAACATCTTGTATTCATGATGTCACCACCCTGCCTTCAGCTTCAAAGGTAGCAGTACTTTAATTAACTATTCGGTATGTAAGAGGTACATACCATTGTTAAGATAATTGTCCTTGCTACAGCTATTAATATGTTTTATTTTTAATAGTATTGGTAGTATAGTAGCAATAATTTCTTACAGAAAATGTGAATCTTTACTCTGCCTCTCTTGACATTGGCCAATATGCAGTATGCCTGCTGCAACCTCTACAAGAGGAAAAAAAAAAACAGCTCTCTGCATCATTAATGCCTAGAGCTGGAGAAGAAGTAAAGAGCAAGGAGACCCTATTTATAAAGTATTATAGAAGTAATTCTGTTCAGTCATTTTTGAAATTCACGCACCTCTGCCAAACACCATAACCATGCCCTAACTATTATCTTCGCTCCACTTAAGCAAATTTTTGCCCTCATTTTGCACATTCCTTAATCGTACTTCTTATCCCCTCCTTTAACATAATTGCATATTCATCTTATTTTATAAATACCTTTTCTGACATTTTCATCCTGGTACTTTTACCTTTCTCATCTAAATGTACTGTCCGCACACTCCTGGCATATCAGCGTCATATATGCCTGGAGTTTCAGGCAACTCTAAGGCCCCATACACACGAGAGGATTTATCTGCGAATACGGTCCAGCGGACCGATTCCGCGGATAAATCCTCTCGAGGATTTCAGCGGATTTCTCTGCGATGGAGTGTACTCACCATCGCATTGAAATCCGCGCCGAAATCCTCTGGCGATGACGTGTCGCGCTGTCGCCGCGATTATGATGCAGCAACGTGCGCGACGCTGTCATATAAGGAATTCCACGCATGCGTCGAATCATTACGACGAATGCGGGGGATCCCTTCGGACGGATGGATCCGGTGAGTCTATACAGACCAGCGGATCCATCCGTTGGGATGGATTCCAGCAGATAGATTTGTTTAGCATGTCAGCGAATATTCGATCTGCTGGAATCCATCCCAGGGGATAAATATCCGCTGAAACAGATCCGCTGGAGTGTACACACCATAGGATCTATCCGGTGAAACCCATTCGCTGGGATTTTTCAGCGGATGGATTCTATCGTGTGTATGGGGCCTGAGAGTGTTGCGTGAGCAGATGATTGCAATCCCATGCATGTGCACTCAGCAAAATTCTATTATTTACAGCCATTCTCAGTCATGGTTCCTCCAGAGGTTTCTAGGGGTTCCTTGAACTGTGGCTTATTGACCTCCCATCTGATGGTTTCTAAATAGTTCCCAGGCCAATGCCACTTGGCAGACCAAACTGCATGACACCAATCATTTCTTTAGCTGTCTGCAAGGGTGGCATTCTAAATATCACTCTAAGGCTGCATTCACACCTAATCGCTGCGTTTTGTCCCACGAATTGCGGCGACAAATTGCTGCGTTTCGTACCGTGATTTGCGGCGACAAAACGCCACGATTTTAACCCCCATTAACCCCCAGGTCCACATGTCCTATGCCGAACGCTGAAGCCGCCTGAAAAAAAGGGTCCGGGACTTGTTTTGAGCTTCAGGCGTTCAGCGTGGAGATGTGAACCATCTCCATAGAGGGCAATGGTATTTCTCCCCTCCAGTGTATCGAGCGTCGGGCGTAAATACGCCTAGGTGTGTATGGAGCCTAAGAGGGACATTCCTCCTATTGATCACCAATATAAGCAGCATTCTTCCCAATGACCATCAACGTAGGGAGCATTCTCTACTGATCCTTAATATAAGGGACATTTTTCCCATTGATCCCAACATCTTTATCAGTTTCCTAGGACCTGAAAATTATTTCAAGGGTTCCTGTTAAAAAGTTGGGAAAGGCTGATACCATGTCAAGTGTAAACAATATGATTCCCCAACTAGAGCACTGAATGAACAAGCTCCGCTAAGCCTTTGCACATAAACCCAGCACTCTACTTGCGGAAATATATTATTAACACAGTGCCAGTAAAATAGAAAATAACATGGTTCACCAGCTGGGTCAGCGATTGAACAGGCAGTAGATTGTTAAACTCATCCTCTCGTTGGGGGTGGCACAGAATACCAGGAAGTAAAGTAACAGATGATTATCTGTCACTCTCTTTACTTCCTGGTAAAGGCACCATTACAAATGTTGTAAAAATGTAATCATGGGTACCTTTCAGGTCTTTGCCCTTACTGAAAATGGCTGCTCTTTTGGATTCTCTGCCCATACTACACATGCCCGCCAGGCTACGATCAGGGAATATGACAGTTTAAAAGTATTACAAAAAAAAGATGCATTCAAGGCTAGGTTTACACTTTGTGCATGTCAGGAACATGTGCAAAATCATGCACTTTCCCAACGAGCATGGAAATGCTCTGCCCTTTAGCTAAGGCCCAGTGGTACCATTGTTAATGACTCCCCCACAATGACACCCCCACTCACCTGCTAACATGTGTGTTTTCATGTATGGTTTAGGGTGGCTTGATTTTGAAAAAGGGTCAGGGAATTCTTGTGTGTATTTCTCACACGTAGGGCAGTCTCTTGAAATAATTGGGCTTGCCCTACATTTGACGCATGGAAATGTGCAGTGGTCCGTCGCACTTGTTTGGTGTAAATGTAGTCTAGCAGTAAACATCATTTTGGCATTACATTGATGTTTTACAACACTTTTAATGGTTTCTTTTTTACAATTTGGACGAAGTTCCTCTTTAGGTCAGTGGCGCGCTCTTCCAAGTCTGTGATTGGATAGTGAAGGAGCATCAGCTCATTGATGAGGACATCTCTGCATGCTCATTTTATTTTTAATTCATAGCACTGTGCAATGCCTTAGACTGGCTTACACTGTTGTGCATTTCTTTCACAGGCTGATTGATGATATGCAGAGAGTACGGTGGCCTGTATAGGGCCACCGTACTGGTAATACTAATCTTCTGTACACTGCAAGGAATGGGTTGGTGTTGAGTTAATGATTGATAGGGTTGGGACATTATTCCCTATCATTTCAGAACACTCCAAACATTTAATGTCAGACCCCCTTGAGATATAAGTCACCAATAGTTGACCCAACTTACCAGTTTTCAGTTGGGTAGACTGACCCTTTTATGTTATACAATATACCGTATTTTAAAACATTACTTATTACTTTTTTGTAAGGCACTGATTTAAAATTATGTTTACTGGCCTTTAAAAAAAAAATTGTACCATACATATGTGATTTTTTTTTTTTAAACATACAATTGTGTTGTGCAATGTGACCTGTTGTGACAGTAAATGTAATATCTATTCAGTATAGTGATGCTTAAAATTTTGCAGATATGCTTTTGATAACTGTAAATATGTAACTGAGTGTATATTAGTGAACATTACATCAAAGAACATTACAAATATTTTTCACTTGTTGGATTTCAATGACTTTTTCCTCTTTTCTCTTCTACTTTTATGCATTGTTATAAGGAAACCACGACTTGCTGTTTTCTAAACGATATTTGCTAATGTTTTTAGAATGAGTTGACGTTTTTTTATAAGCTGGAAATATATTCTCCTGAAATGTAACTTATTATTACCAGGATACATTTTTGAATATGAAAAACTTTTTTCAATATTATAAACCGTACTTAATAACTGTGCCATTGTAATGCTGTTTCAAATTTATGCATTTTCAATAAAATAATTTAACAATTTACAAATGAACAAATTTGTGTTGTTATTTATTGACTTGAGTGGCTTTAAGTGTGTATTGCTTTTTTTATGTTAAGTTAAAACTTAAGAGAGATATAAAATGCACATATATATGAATGCTGTTCTGTATTCTTTAAAGTGGATGTAAAGCCACTCTCATCCTTTCTAAACTACTCCCATAGTGCTGATCTATAAGGATATAGATGCCTCCTGCATGTATCCTTACCTGTAAAATGTTTCCCCCCTGTCTGTTATAAGAACTGAAAAACTGCAGATTCTGTGGGTAGAGTCGTGATGTCAGTAGATTCCCCGCCCACCTCTACACTCCCCTTACACTAAATTCTGCTATGATCACTAACATCCAGGCAAAATCCAGAAAAGTAACCACATGACTTCAGAAAAGGAGTGGGGGTGGGAATGAAAAAATAATGCCTGTCTCCAAGCTAGTGCATGTGATATGTAAATAACCTGTCTCTCACAGCAAGGGGGCGGAACGGACTAAGGTTTTTCTCTGTAAGTCCGTTTTATTTTACTGAACAATAAAAGAGGATTGCTCAGAGCTGGATTAACTCTGTGTGGCAAGACTGGGTACAGATGATAGGAAATCTTATACTATACATTGTGACATCAAAATAAATAAATACAAAATTTCGAGTTTACATCCACTCTACATTGTTTAATTTATGTTCTCTTTATACAATAAAATATTTGAGGAGTAGTTGACACCTACTCCGGAGATCACCCACCTATCCATGCTCCCATTTTTCTTCTTCTGATACCCTTGTAGGGATGTTCACTACACCTGGAGGCTCACACTCTGTTCCCTGGAGGCTCACACTCTGTTCCCTGGAGGCTCACACTCTGTTCCCCCTTGTACATGCTTTTAATGCCTTAATTTTGTATTCCTTGTCCAAAACAATGTGAACTAATTTGTTCCTCAAGGTAGATGCCTTTCTGTAAATAAACTCTTGTCTTTGTGGGAGTAGCTTCTTCAGTGTCTTGTCTGATTTCAATATGGGCCAGTGTTTTTATAATACTTTCCACTTTTTTCTATTGTCTATTGAACCCAGTTAGGAAGGCAAATGTTCACACCATCTTTTTTTTATCTTGAAGGAGTGTTTCTCTTTTCATATTCTTGACATTCGCCTTTAATGTTTCAAGCTCTTTCCTTTTGTAACATTTGTCTGTGAATCTTTGTATTTTGCATCCTATGCATTAAAGGAACACTAAAGGCAGAAATATTTTTTTTCAAAAATAACAAATATGTTATTCTTACCTCCACTGTGCAGCTCGTTTTGCACAAAGTGGCCCCGAATCCTGTCTTCTGGGGTCCCTTGGCAGCTGTCTCGACTCCTCCTCGCAAAAGCTTTCCACGTTCATGCGAGCGAGCTCGCATGGTGGAAAGCTTTTGCGAGCGCGCTCCCGTGATACAGCGGCGTCCATAGCCGCCGACTGTATCACTCGGCCCCGCCCCCCAGCGCGCCGCATCATCCGCTGTGATTGACAGCAGCGCCAGCCAATGGCTGCGCTGTTATCAATCAGCCCAGCCTAGCTAATCAATGGCCAGGCTGGGAACCGAAGAAGATGACAAGCATGCGCCCGGGACTTTCGAACGGTGAGATAAGTAAAACGGGGGCTCGGGGGGGGGGGGGGCAGTGCTGTCAGATGTCTTTTTTACCTTAATGCATAGGATGCATTAAGATAAAAAAAAACTTTTACCTTTACAACCCCTTTATTTCAGTGGACGCGATCCCGCATTGCTTTCCCCACGTCTTGTCGGCTCTTCATTGGATAGATTGATAGCAGCGCAGCCATTGGCTCCCGCTGCTGTCAATCATACGCCGAGTAAATGACACAGGAGCGTGCACGCAAGGTAACCCCCTCGGGTGAGAGCTCAAAGGAGGTTTTCCTGACTGACTCCATGGCAGCCTACGTGTGGGTTAATCCCGCCTCCTCCTCTCCATTGATAGGACCCCATACCCATAAAGGTTTACTCACCGCCCAGTACTGGTGTTCCTTTTTTGTCCTCCTCCATGGACCAACTTTAGGAAATTCTGATTTGTGCAAGACAAGGACTTACTTGAAATAGGATGGCACACTTTAAGCGGTGCAGCTCGGATCCCAGCCATGGGCGGGTGGAGAGCTTTGCAGAAACTTCCCCTCCGCTGTGCGGTAGTAGCTGCGTGTGCTGAAGATCCGGACTTCCTGGCTGGCAAGGTCTTATATATATTTTTCCATGGCAGTCACCTATATGTTGTATGTCCCCATGTGTGTTTTTCCTGCCTGTATGGCGGCTGGAGCGCTTCTGCGTTCCAGCGCCGTTTGCTCTCTTCCTGGTGTAAGCACCAGAGCCCTTCGCGCATGCGCAGTACCCAATCCCAGAGCGAGGCTTGGTTCGCGCATGCGCAGTCGGACGGGACTCGCGGCGGCCGCGCAGGCGCCGTTGAGCCATCCACCACTGCGCAGGCGCGTACGTGGGCAGCGTCTGACGTCATCGGCGGGGGATTCAAAAATCAGCTGCTCGCCGATGTACACTGGGGTTCTTCCTGTCAGGCGAGCAGCTGATCCTCTGACATTCTACCAGGTTAGTGAGGGATCTGCCTACGCTATAGGCATAGATCCCCCCTGTTATTAAACTTGCTTACATGCTTATTGTCTTTGCTGGTATCTTATGCTGCATAGATTAATTTTTTAAATCGATTTTAAAATGTATTTATTTTCTTGCATAACATTTTGAACTTTTTTCTATATGGTTTTAAAAATGTTTTTTCTTCTTAAAGGGGCAGTACTCTTATATTGTTATTTTTTATCTGGCATCTTAGGATCTCTTCAGTTGTTTTGGATATATATATCACGTTACTATGCAGGTCCAAGAAACCACGGACCAGTCACCGTCTACAGGTGGCCAGCCCTCACGCACAAGGTATGTGCGGGTGAGAGGGGCATAGGGGTGGAATTCATACTCTGTATGTTTTTTATATCTGACTTATTCCCCCTATACGTATGTCTCACCTTTTCCTTAGCCCTTCCGGTCCTGATCCTTATGCCGCTATCCAGTCCGCAGACCTTGCCAGGCCACATCATCGTTCTTCTTCTAAATCTAAATCAAAGAGTAAACGAAGATCTCCGTCTACATCTTCCCATCAGAGGAGAAGTTCCCTTTCCTCCTCCAGACACCGCTCCCACCGCCATGAAAGCCGCTCTGATCGCAGAGCTTGCTGGGGATGTGATACTTATGTCCCGGAGGGCAAATCATTATGTGACCAATGCTATGCCCTGGCGGTTGGGGAAAAGGAGACTGAAGATCGTCGTATCGAGTCTCTTGTGGAACGTGTGGTACAAAAATCTTTGAGAGAGAATATCTCCCACACGCAAAATCAAGCCAGTACCGTCAGGTCTGGTTCTCAGGCCATTGAGGTCCTTGAGGATCCCGGTCCTTCCCAGCCTCGCGCTGCTTCTCCAGATTCCCAGGAGGGTGAACCGGAAAGCGATGAGGAGAGTCTAGAGTTCGACTTCTCCCAAGTGACACCACTTATCAAAGCAATCAAAGAGGCTCTCTTGTGGGAAGAGCAATCTACTTCTCCAGCTAAGCAAAAGAAGTATTTCAAACGTCTGGGGAAGGAACGTCCGAGTTTTCCGTTGTTAACCGAATTGAAGGGCATCTTCGAGGAAGAATGGAGTAAAGTGGACAAGAGGTCCTCTATGGCCAATAAGGCCTCCAGACTGTATCCCTTCAAAGCAGATGACGTTAAACACCTGGAGAATATTCCTGTGGTAGACGCAGCAGTGACACGACTGGCCAAACATGTTACACTTCCATTGGCTGATTCAGTGTCCTTCAAGGACGGTCTTGATAGAAGGATGGATCAAGACCTCAAAAGAATCTACGGTCTGGCTGGTACAGCCTGCAAACCTGCTTTGGCCTTGGTAGCTTTATCCAAAGCAATGGAGGCCTGGACGGAAAATGTGGACTCCTTCCTTAAGGGTGTCTCTGAAGAGCTGGCCAGTAGTTCTGCTACTTCAGAACTTAAACTAGCAGTTGCCTTTCTGGGGGAGGCATCCGTTGATTTAATTCGCCTATTGGCAAGAATTATGCTGTCCTCTGTTACAGCCAAAAGGGCCTTGTGGTTGCGCCCCTGGGTCGCTGACCCATCATCCAAACAAAATTGGTGTAAGATTCCCTTTGAGGGATCATCCTTGTTTGGCAACAAGTTGGATGACGCCATTTCTAAGGCTACAGGTGGTAAATCGGGTTTTCTCCCCCAGGACAGGCGTCAGTCCGGTAAGAAGAAACCGCAATTCAGAAGGTATAGTCCGGACCGCACTAGAGAGGCTCGCGCCTACAGACCTGGCGGGAACTTCAGAAGAAACTGGGGTAGAGGCCGTGCATCCTTTCGCAAACCAGCGTTTTCTAACCAAGCGTCGAGTGGACGCGATCAGCCTAAGTCCTTTTGAAACAACGCCCGCCCAGGCGGATCGGGTGGGAGCTCGACTGCTCCTCTTTCGGCATGTTTGGGCGGCCTCGATCACAGACTTTTGGGTCATCAAAACAATAACATCAGGCCACGCATGGTCATTCTCCAGCATTCCTCTTCCAAGATTCATTTCCACCCTTCTCCCAAAGTCAGCGGAACAGAGACAGGTTCTTCTAACATATGTGGATCTACTCAAATCCCAAGGAGCAGTAGTATGCGTCCCAAAGGACGAACAGTTTCATGGAATATACTCCCCCCTCTTCTTGGTGCAGAAGAAAAGCGGTGCTTGGCGTCCAGTCATAGATTTGACCTATCTAAACAAATTTATAAAACACAGAAGGTTCAAGATGGAAACTCTGTCGACAATCCAGCAAGCCATACAGCCAGGCGATTGGATGATCTCGATAGATCTGAAGGACGCTTATTTCCACGTTCCGGTGGCAATCGAGCTACAGAAATATCTCAGGTTCCACGTTGGGCAAGAACACCTTCAATTCGTGTGCCTACCCTTTGGGCTGACAACCTCACCGCGAGTCTTCACCAAAACCCTATTAGCAGTGGTGGCCTTTATCAGACTGAAAAAGATAAGACTTTATCATTATCTAGACGACCTCCTTGTCCTAGCCCAGGACAAGACACAGCTCTTAGCGCAAAGAGATCAGGTAATCTCGATCCTGTCCGAATTCGGTTGGCTCCTGAATCTAACGAAAAGCCATTTGGAACCAACTCAATACCTAGTATATCTGGGAGCCCAGTTCGACACAGTGAAGAAAACCATCTCTCTTCCGGTGGAAAAGATCCCTGTGATTCAAGAGAGGATTTCTCGAGCGTTAGACACCCACCACCTGAAGGCATTCCAGTGTCTAAAAATCATCGGAACAATGGTTTCCACAACCCCCATGGTGAAATGGGCATTATGGAGACTACGTCCCTTCCAGTCCGGCTTCCTCAAGCAGTGGAAGTCAGGCAACAAGAATCAGCAGATTCGCATCTCAACTTCCATGAGGAACAGCCTCTTTTGGTGGCTCCAGCCGAAAAATCTACGGAATTGTCATTCCATCGCCCCGGTCTCCTGGGTCACAGTGACGACCGATGCCAGTGGCTACGGCTGGGGGGCCCTGTGTGGTACAAACATGGCACAGGGCAGATGGGATGCTCGCCTCCGCAATCCGGGCTCGAACATCCTAGAGCTTCGAGCAGCCTGGTGTGCCCTCCAGTCCTTCTCCCAACTCCTGAAGGGAGAGTCGGTACTGTTAAGGATGGACAATACCACAGCAGTGTCCTATGTCAAGAGGCAAGGAGGGACACGGAGTTCGTCTCTTCTACGGGAAGTCGAACCCATCATGAAGTGGGCACAGGAAAACCTGGTCAACCTGACAGCAGTCTTTATTCCCGGAATACAGAACTCCCAGGCAGACTTTCTTTCTCGCACTCAGGTGGACATCAACGAGTGGTCTCTCCACATCCAAACATTCCAATGGATCCTGTCTCTGGGAGTCAGTCCCCAAGTAGATCTTTTTGCTTCACAGCACAATACCAAGATGGTGAAGTTCTACTCGAGAGGTCATTGCAGTCAGGCGATCGGGACGGATGCCTTGACGGATCGGTGGAGTTTTCAGAGAGCATATGCTTTTCCCCCGATCCCAGTAATTCTGAGATTCCTACAGAGACTTCAAGCAGAAGATGTCGAGGTGACACTAGTGGCCCCCTACTGGCCGAACAGACCATGGTTCCCTCTCCTGGTCCAACTGAGCTACCGGGACCCAGTACCTCTACCAGTCAGACCGGACCTTCTCTCTCAGGGTTCACTCCTACACCCTTGTCCGGCTCTGATGAAACTGACGGTCTGGTTCTTGAGAGGGAGAGGCTGGAATCCCTTGGTTGCGCCTCTAGAGTGATCTCCACGCTGATGAGCTCGAGAAGGGCAAGCACGAATAAAGTCTACGGAAGAATTTGGGCTAAATTTGTGGAATTCTCTACGGTCTCAGGCAGGTCCTTTAGGAATCCAGAAATCCAAGATGTATTGAGTTTTCTCCAAACAGGGTTAGATCTTCCCTTATCCGTAAGTTCACTGAGAGTTCAAATCTCGGCTCTGTCGGCCTTCTCTGGAATTTCGTGGGCAGTACACCCACTAGTTAAACAATTCTTTCGAGGGGCATCAAGGTTGAAACCTCAAAGGAAGCCAAGATTTCCCAAGTGGGATCTCCCACTAGTCCTGGATTTTCTGAGTGGTCTCAGTACGACGGGGCCTTCCCCGTCCTCTATAAAGGACTTTTCAGCTAAAGTGGCATTCTTGGTCGCTATCACCTCGGCCAAAAGAGTGTCGGAGATTGGGTCTCTTGGTCACAAAGAGCCATTCCTGACCTTCTTCCCGGATCGGGTGGTTTTGATACCCATGCTGGGTTCAAATCCGAAAGTTTCTTCTGTCTTTCATGAGAATCAAGAAGTTGTCCTTCCTACCTTCAGGTCTTCGGATTCCAATGAGACTCACCCTCTAGACATGGGCAAGATCCTTTCTGAATACATCCAGATGACGTCTCCCTTTAGACGTTCGGATCATCTGTTTATCCTGCACTCAGGCAGTAACAAGGGGAAAAAGGCTTCTACCAGAACAATCGCGGCCTGGATCGTTCAGACAATTCAGCAGGCTTACAGGGCGAAGGGCTTGGCTCCTCCGCAAGCGGTGACAGCTCACTCTACCAGAGGGATGGCAGCTTCCTGGGCGGCAGCTCGTCACGTGGCTCCAGATGTCATCTGCAGAGCGGCCTCTTGGTCTTCTATACATACTTTTATGTCTCATTACTGTGTTGAGCCTGCATCTCTTTCCTCTGTGAATTTTGGTTTATCAGTTTTGTCAGTTGACGGGACAAATTAAAATTTATTTTTTGTTCAGCATACCCACCCGTGTGGTCTGGCTAGTTATTTCCCACACGTAGGCTGCCATGGAGTCAGTCAGGAAAAAGGAAAATTTATTATCATACTTACCGTAATTTTCCTTTCCTGATGGACTCCATGGCAGACGGAGTTCCCACCCTGAAATTATGGAGTCGGGATAGTTACGGAACACCAGTACTGGGCGGTGAGTAAACCTTTATGGGTATGGGGTCCTATCAATGGAGAGGAGGAGGCGGGATTAACCCACACGTAGGCTGCCATGGAGTCCATCAGGAAAGGAAAATTACGGTAAGTATGATAATAAATTTTCCTTTATCTATTGTGGGAAGGAGACGCGAGAGCCACCGTGGGACCCCAGAAGAGGACAATCTGGGCCACTCTCTGCAAAACAAACTGCAAGTATGACATGTTTTTTATTTAAAAAAAAAAGAACCTTTAGTACCACTTTAAAGCGGGATTTCTCCCATAAATGTTTTTTTTTTACTTCGATTCCCTTAGATTGATGCTCGTTGTGTCTAGGGGAATCGGCTAGTTGTTTTAAAACCCGAGCAGTACTTACCGTTGTAGAGGGCGATCTCCGCCACTTCCGGGTATGGGTCTTCGGGACTGGGCGTTCCTTCTTGATTGACAGTCTTCCGACAGGCTTCCGACGGTCGCATCCATCGCGTCACGAGTAGCCGAAAGAAGCCGAACGTTGGTGCGGCTCTATACTGCGCCTGCGCACCAACGTTCGGCTACTTTCGGAAAATCGTGACGCGATGGATGCGACCGTCGGAAGCCTGTCGGAAGACTGTCAATCAAGAAGGAACGCCCAGTCCCGCAGCCCATACCCGGAAGTGGCGGAGAAGATCGCTCTCTAAAAAGGTAAGTACAGGTTCGATTTTAAAACAACTAGCCGATTCCCCTAGACACAACGAGCATCACTCTAAGGGTAAAAACAGCATTTTAGCGGTGAACCTCCGCTTTAATATTGAATATGGAAACCTATGTATCATGATTTTGCAATTAGCACTTTTGAAGTTTGTCACTTGTTGATTAATTTGTTGATTTTTATAGTATTCACTGCACACATTAGGATATTATTTAAAAGCAGTGCAAAGTCCACTTACTCTTTGATACACAGATAGCCATTACTGTTGACTCTTAAATATTTTACTATTGTGTCCTTTCCTTTGTTTGAATTGTAAAACAATAAAAACACTTTCACCTCTAAATATATATTTTCTCAATTGTAAGCAGTATACTTGAATTTGACTGGGTATCAGTCGCTTGCAGTCCCTGTACAGCAGAGCTCAGAATGGGAAAGGAAGAAGCACAAGTAGCCAATCTATTTTTGCCTGGCAAGGAGTATTCTGATAGGAGAAGAAAGCAGGGCGATGGGAAGAGGAACTCATCACTAAGCTTCTTCTCCTTCATTTTCCAGTGACGGGCTGGTCCATAACAGCCTAGGCTCAGAGAAAATGGGTTGAACGTATTTGGCTGTTATTCAACCCCTAAGGCCTCGTACACACCACCGGACATGTCTGATGAAAACGGTCCGCGGACCGTTTTCATCGTACACACCATCAAACCGAAATCCCCGCGGACAGAGAACGCGGTGACGTAGACGACACCGACGTTCTCTATCGCGCGAGTTCAATGCTTCCACGCATGCGTCGAATCAATTCGACGCATGCGCTGGATTTCGGTCCGCTGGTTAGACGTACAAACCAGTGGACATGTCCGATGGACAGCTTTCCAGCGGACATGTTTCTTAGCATGCTAAGAAACATTTGTCCGCTGGAAATCTGTCCGCTAGCCTGTACACACGATCGGATCTGTCCGCTGAAACTAGTCCGCGGACCAGTTTCAGCGGACATGTCCGGTCGTGTGTACGAGGCCTAAGGCCCCGTACACACGATAGAATCTATCCGCAGATAAATCCCAGCAAATGGGTTTCTGCGGATAGATTCTATGGTGTGTACACGCCAGCGGATCTGTTTCCGCGGAGAAATCTCCTCTGGGATGGATTCCAGCAGATCGAATATTTGTTGTGCTGCACAACATATCCATCTGCTGGAATCCATTCCAACGGATGGATCCGCTCGTCTGTACAGACTTACCGGATCCATCCGTCCAAAGGGATTCCCCGCACGCGTCGTAATGATTTGACGCATGCGTGGAATTCCTTATATGACAGCGTCGCGCCCGTCGCCGCGTCATAATCGCGGCGACGGCGCGACACGTCATCGGCAGAGGATTTCCGCGCGGATTTCAATGGGATGGTGTGTACACTCCATCCCATCGAAATCAGCGGATTTCTTTGAGAGGATTTATCCGTGGAAACGGTCCGCTGGACCGTATCTGCGGATAAATCCTCTCGTGTGTATGGGGCCTAAGACTGAGGACATCTAGCAGTGGAAAATAAGCATTGCAGCCGCGTCTCCTAACCAAGCATAAATATTGCAGTAAAAGCTGCTTTTTATTTTATTTTTCTTAAAGCGGGGGTTCACCCTAGAATAAAAAAAAAAATAATTTTTTTTTATTCTATCATAAAATTCGGCATCGTAGCGCGAGCTACAGTATGCCGGTCTTACATGTTTTATCCCCGTACTCACTGTTTAATCCGACCTAGACGATTCCGTCTGCCCACGGGGAATGGGCGTTCCAATCCAGACGGAAAGTGATTGACGGCCGGCTCTGGCGCGTCACGCTTCACCGGAAATAGCCGAAATAGGCTTGGCTCTTCACGGTGCCTGCGCATAGCCTGTGCGCAGGCGCGGTGAAGAGCCGAGACCTACTCCGGCTGTCTTCGGGGAGAGTGACGTGCCAGGGCCGGCCGTCAATCATCCTCCCTCTCCATAGGCACGCCCATTCCCCGCGGGAGCCGAAATCTTTAATGGACGAGTACACAGTGAGTACGGGGGTAAAAAAATCGGGACAGGCATACTGTAGCTCGCTCTACAATGCCTGTCTCGATGGAAAAATGATGTAAGTGAGGGTGAACTACCGCTTTAATGAGCTATTAAATTTTGTTTTATTATTGACTGGGGTTATATTATACTTTACACTGTAAACTTGTGTGAGCAGTTCAACACTATCTGCTTGTTTGGCCATAGGTTGAAGATGGAAAAATATTTATTGAAAAAAAAAGCAGTGTTTAGACACAGAGACAAACACTGTCAATGTGTTGAAATCATGTGCCGATCTCTTGCTATAGAGAGAATCCATTCCTGATTAGCAGGCCAACTGCCTGGTTTCAAAACAAGCTTGACGCATTCTGCTCTCAAAGTGGAAAACTACTGCAAGTGTAAATAGTCTACTTCATAAAACTGTATGTGGTTCCTATCTAGAATAATATCATTCAGTTATCACTTAAAACCTAGAAGAGGTTACATGCAGGGCAAACATTTTAAAGCAGAATTGACCATGATGTTTCTGTATTTGCCTTGTGCGACTGAATGCATGGACTTTGTTTTTCTGTAGAAATCCCATCTGATCTGTGCACTCTCAGTTGTATCCATATCCTTGGTCTTTAGTTCAACTGGTCAATGGTCAAGTTTGCTTTTTTGGTCACAGCCCACACACATGTCACTCCAATAATTTTTTGAAGGGTGTTTGTATAGATTATGGTAGAGATAACATATAGGTATATTGTATATACATATATATATATATACACACACACAGTGGGCCAGATCCATGTACCTCAGCGCATCTTTCCGTCCGGTGTAGCGTATCTCTGATACACTACGCCGCCGTAACTTACAGCGTATTTTCTGTATCCTGAAAGAATTTGCGCCGTAAGTTACGGCGGCGTAGTGTAACTTTGTCGGCATAAGGGCGCGCAATTCAAATGGATGAGAGGGGGGCGTGTTTTATGTTAATACGTCTTGACCCGGCGTAAATGACGTTTTTTTTTAACGGCGCATGCGCCGTCCGTGGGGGTATGCCAGTGCGCATGCTCCAAATTAACCTGCAACAAGCCAATGCTTTTGACGTGAACGTAATTCTACGCAAAGCCCTATTCGCGAACGACTTACGCAAACGACGTAAAATTTTCAAAATTCGACGCGGGAACGACGTCCATACTTAACATTGAGTACTCCTCATATAGCAGGGGTAACTTTACGCCGAAAAAAACCTTACGGAAACAACGTAAAAGAATGCGCCGGCCGGAAGTACGTTTGTGGATTCGCGTATCTAGCTAATTTGCATACTCAGCGCGGAAATCTACGGAAGCGCCACCTAGCGGCCAGCGTAAATATGCACCTTAGATCCGATGGCGTACTAAGACGTACGCCAGGCGGATCTAGCACAGCTTCAGGCGTATCTTGTTTTGTAGATACAAAACAAAGATACGCCGGAGCAACCTAGCAGTTACGCGGCGTATCAATAGATACGCCAGCGTAACTGCTTCGTGGATCTGGCCCAGGGCCTTGAAAAATATCCATGCCTCTTGAAATTTTACACATTTTTCAATTTTTCAACCAAAATTGTAAATTTATTTTATTGGGATTTTATGTGATAGACCAGGAGTATGCAACCTTAGGGTGGTGGAGATCTACCTGAACAACATGGGAGAAATCAAAGATCACTGGGCACAACATACTATTTTGGGGAGACAACCTAGCAAGGCCATTAAAAAGTAAGGCAGTTTTGAGGAAAACTTGGTGCCAATTCACACTTTAATTCGTCACGCACACCTGTGCATTTCCCAAATTTTTCCTGTGTGGTGCATTCTGACAGCCCATTCAAATGAATGGGCTACAAACAACACTGGAATGCAGAAAAAGTAATGCATGCATGCAGATTGCAGTGTGCTCACCAGCAGTGTGGGAAATGTGTATGGAATGCATGTTTCCTGCACCACATACTGGTGTTAACTGGCCCTTAGAAAAATATAATAATTGAAATGTAAATGTAAAAATATGAACTTATCCAGGTCAGAAGTAACTAAAGTTCACAGATCAGGAGTATATAACCTAGCATTACAGGCCAGGAGTATAAACCCAGCATCACAGGCAGGTCCGATCCACCCTATAGGCTCACTATGCAAGGCGCTTAGGGCCCCGCAAAGCTGCAAAGGGCCCCCCAAATTACTAGAGGCCCCGCCTGGTGAGAAGTCATTTTCGCCCCCTCATGCTGCTTCTCAACTTGCTGGCTGCATGGGAGAAGAGGTAAGAAGTCAGCTCCCCGCGTCTCAATTTAATGTAAGATGTCATTTCCGACAGCAGAACACCCCCTCCCCCCGCTTCTCAACTGTCTTTAATGTGACATGTCACTGTCGTCAGCGCCCCCCGCTTCTCATTTTTAATGTGCCATGTAATTTTGCTTAGGGCCCCAGGGAGGTCAGGATCGGCACTGATCACAGGTCAGGATTATACAGCTCAGCATCACAGATCAGGAGTATACAGCTTATCATCACAGATCAGGAGTATACAGCCATGCATCACAGGTCAGGAGTATACAGCTCAGCATCACAGGTCAGGAGTGTACAGCTCCGCATCACAGGTCAGGAGTATACAGCTCCGCATCACAGGTCAGGAGTATACAGCTCCGCATCACAGGTCAGGGGTATACAGGTCAGCATCACAGGTCATGAGTTTACAGCTCAGCATCACAGGTCAGGGGTATACAGGTCAGCATCACAGGTCAGGAGTATACAGCTCAGCATCACAGGCCAGGAGTGTACAGCTCAGCATCAAAGGTCAGGAGTATACAGCTCAGCATCACAGGACAGGAGTATACAGGTCAGCATCACAGGACAGGAGTATACAGCTCAGCATCAAAGGTCAGGAGTATACAGCTCAGCATCACAGGACAGGAGTATACAGGTCAGCATCACAGGACAGGAGTATACAGCTCAGCATCAAAGGTCAGGAGTATACAGCTCAGCATCACAGGACAGGAGTATACAGCTCAGCATCACAGGTCAGGAGTATACAGCTCATCATCACAGATCAGGACTAGTATACAGCCCAGCATCACAAGTCAGGAGTAAACAGCCCAGCATTACAGGTCAGGAGTATACAGCTCAGCATCACAGGTCAGGGGTATACAGCTCAGCATCACAGTTAAGGAGTATACAGCCCAGCATCACAGGTCAGGAGTAAACAGCTCAGCATCACTGGTCAGGAGTATACAGCTCAGCATCACAGGTCAGGGGTATACAGCTCATCATCACAGGTCAGCAGTATACAGCTCAGTATCACAGGTCAGAAGTATACAGCCCAGCATCACAGGTCAGGGGTATGCAGCCCAGCATCACAGGTCAGGGGTATACAGCTCAGCATTACAGGTCAGGAGTATACAGTTCAGCATCACATGCCAGGAGTATATAGCTCAGTATCACAGGCCAGGAGTGTACAGCTCAGCATCACAGATACGGACTATACAGCTCAGCATCACAGGTCAGTAGTATACAGCTCAGCATCACAGGTCAGTAGTATACAGCTCAGCATCACAGGTCGGGAGTACACAGCTCAGCATCACAGGTCAGGAGTTTACAGCTACAGGCCAACTTTGCTGCATTGAGGGGCCAAAGAATGGGGCCATGTATTGTAAAATCTAAGATGAGAACCTTCTTCCCTGAAGCCAGAACACTAAAGATGGGTCATGCAGATGACCCAAAACATGCCGCCAAGGTAACAAAGGAGTGGCTCAAGAAGAAGTACATTATGGTCATGGAGTGGCCTAGCCAGTCTCGAGACCTTAATCCTATAGATAATTTATAGAGGGAGCAGAAACTTTGAGCTGCCAAGCGATAGCCAAGAAACCTTAAGGATTTAAAGATTTGTAAAGATAGCCAACTAAGATCCTTCCTGAGATGTGTGCAAACCTGGTAACCAACTACAAGATACATCATACCTCTGTGCGTTCCAATAAGGGTTTCTCCACCAAGTACTAAGCCATGTTTTGCTTGGGGATCAAATAATTATTTTACTCACTGAACTGCAACTCAATTGTTAACATTTGTATTGGTTGATATTCTGTCTCTATCATTTAAAATACACCTATGATAAAAATGATAGACCCTTCATTTCTTTGTAAGTGGGCAAACTTACAAAATCTGCAGGGGATTAAATAATTATTTTGTGCACTGCATACATAGCCTTATTTTGTGCATTCACAGCTAACTGAAAATGTGTTTGTGCGCATCTTCACTGGTCTCACGATTCAATTACGATTATCCTGTCCACGACTCGATTAGATTCCGCGATGCATCACGATTACTACGCATGGTTTTTATCCAAACATTAAAGCAGTTAGAAGAACTACATTTCTGTTTTAATTTTCTATTAGCGCACTATCCTGTATGCGGAGGATAATTCTCATTACCATTTGCCATAAGAGCTGTGAAAATGTTGAACAGACTGACTCTCTCACAAACTAGTTTTGGGGTGCTCAGTAGATTGTTTTAACAAATCCCCGAAATACATTCCTGTCACAAATGCACAAAATATAAATGATAGTGACAGAGGGGTGATGGTGGGGGATGGGATCAGGCAGAGGGAGGGATGATAGGATCAGTGGCAGAGGGATGGTGGGATCAGATGCAGAGGGATGGTGGGATCAGTGGCAGAGGGATGGTGGGATCAGTGGCAGAGGGATGGTGGGATCAGTGGCAGAGGGATGGTGGGATCAGTGGCAGAGGGATGGTGGGATCAGAGGCAGAGGGATGGTGGGGTCAGAGGCAGAGGGATAGTGGAATCAGAGGCAGAGGGATGGTGGAATCAGAGGCAGAGAAATGGTGGAATCAGAGGCAGAGGAATGGTGGGGTCAGAGGAAGAGGGATGGTGGGATCAGAGGAAGAGGGATGGTGGAATCAGAGGCAGAGGAATGGTGGGATCAGAGGAAGAGAAATGGTGGAATCAGAAGCAGAGGAATGGTGGAATCAGAGGCAGAGGAATGGTGGAATCAGAGGCAGAGGAATGGTGGGATCAGAGGAAGAGGGATGGTGGGATCAGAGGAAGAGGGATGGTGGAATCAGAGGCAGAGGAATGGTGGGATCAGAGGAAGAGAAATTGTGGAATCAGAAGCAGAGGAATGGTGGAATCAGAGGCAGAGGAATGGTGGGATCAGAGGAAGAGGGCTAGTGGAATCAGAGTCAGAGAAATGGTGGAATCAGAGGCAGAGGGATGGTGGAATCAGAGGCAGAGGGATGGTGGAATCAGAGGAAGAGGGATGGTGGAATCAGAGGAACAGAAATGGTGGAATCAGAGGCAGAGGAATGGTGGAATCAGAGGCAGAGGGATGGTGAAATCAGAGGCAGAGGGATGGTGGAATCAGAGGAAGAGAAATGGTGGAATCAGAGGCAGAGAAATGGTGGAATCAGAGGCAGAGGAATGGTGGGATAAGAGGAAGAGGGATGGTGGGATCAGAGGAAGAGGGATGTTGGAATCAGAGGCAGAGGAATGGTGGGATCAGAGGAAGAGAAATTGTGGAATCAGAAGCAGAGGAATGGTGGAATCAGAGGCAGAGGAATGGTGGGATCAGAGGAAGAGGGCTAGTGGAATCAGAGTCAGAGAAATGGTGGAATCAGAGGCAGAGGGATGGTGGAATCAGAGGCAGAGGGATGGTGGAATCAGAGGAAGAGAAATGGTGGAATCAGAGGCAGAGAAATGGTGGAATCAGAGGCAGAGGAATGGTGGGATAAGAGGAAGAGGGATGGTGGGATCAGAGGAAGAGGGATGGTGGAATCAGAGGCAGAGGAATGGTGGGATCAGAGGAAGAGAAATTGTGGAATCAGAAGCAGAGGAATGGTGGAATCAGAGGCAGAGGAATGGTGGGATCAGAAGAAGAGGGCTAGTGGAATCAGAGTCAGAGAAATGGTGGAATCAGAGGCAGAGGGATGGTGGAATCAGAGGCAGAGGGATGGTGGAATCAGAGGCAGAGAAATGGTGGAATCAGAGGCAGAGGAATGGTGGGATCAGAGGAAGAGGGATGGTGGAATCAGAGGAAGAGGGATGGTGGAATCAGAGGAACAGAAATGGTGGAATCAGAGGCAGAGGAATGGTGGAATCAGAGGCAGAGGGATGGTGAAATCAGAGGCAGAGGGATGGTGGGATCTGAGGAAGAGGGATGGTGGGATTAGAGGCAGAGGGATGGTGGGATCAAAGGTATGGTGGGTTGGATGAGATCAGAGGCAGAGGGGTGATAGTAGTGGAGGGATGGGATCTTTAACACTGGCATTCACCAGCTCTCAGTGTCAGTCGTTTCCCCCTCGCCCATGCTCAGTGTGTTTTCTCCCTTCCGGTGCCTCCAGTGAAGCCTCTCCTGATGTCGGGTCTCCTTGTGCTCCTCCTCCTGCACTGTACTGGCTGTCAGCTCATCAGCTGCCTTTCTGCTTCAGTGTCATCTGGGAAGGAGGGGGCTTTATCTACCAGGCAGGCTTTGCCAGGAGAGGCAGTGCACCGCACTGAGCGATGGACATCGATCCGGCTGACTCTAAGCATCGATGCAGAATCTCAAATGTCTGAATCGTGATGCATCAATGCTGCGATTATATTCAACACCCCTAGTTTGTATGCACCCAAGATTTCTATATTTGTAGACTCCGAACAGATTTTGAGGGCTTGTGTATGGTACTGTATGAGTTCCAGCTGTTTCTGTGTTTAATTGAAGTCAGCAGCTACAGTACAAAAAGTGTAGCTGCTGACATTTAATAAACACACACCCATCTGTCCCATGATCCAGTGATGTGGATATCCGAAGCCTCGGTTCTCTCCCCCGCCTTTCCCCGTCACCTGCATCACTAGTGTGGGCACCCAACTGTGACAGCTTTGAATGGGACTAAGGCTGGCGGTACATTATACAATATTCTTGTACATTTTCCTTTAGATTTACCAAAACCATATAATACCTAAACACTTTCAATTTGTATGCAATCAGGCAGGCTCTTTTGCTACATAGTGGAAGGCAAATCTAAAGGAAATTGAACAAGAAAATTGTATAATGTACGGACAATTTTAGAGATAACTTCTCACCTTCTGGTCCAGTGTCAATGGTGGGATTTCTATTTTTTTCTTCAGATAATTGACCTACCTTTTGCAGCCAAAAAATGATGCACTCCAAGAATTTCTGTAGCCCCCAATAAAACAAGTATGATAAATAATTTTTTTACACCATATTGCAGCAGCTTTTTTTTATTTCATTGCCTTTATTGGTATACAGCTCAATAGCTCATCCATTTTTTTATGCAGTCTAGCAGTTGTCATGAAAGCATATGCCAAAGCCAAGAATACAGAGCTGGTTAAAAGCATTCTATAACATTCAGAAAAGTTCAGTGATGTGCAAACTTTTAAAATGTGTTACATATGAAAAATAAATGTATGCCTGCTTTAGGAGACATTGCCCCTCTGCTCATTCACGGTAAAGGGAACTTGACTCTTCATGCAGCCCACCAACCTGCCCAAGCTTGTATTTTCACTGAGCCAGGTTCCCTCGCCATCTTTCCAGCACCCCCGGAACCCTATCTAATGGAGCGGGACTGCAGGTTATGACGATTCACAAGATTTCCCCCATGTGGCAGTACTCAAACCTGAATGGCCATTCACCAGAATGGAATACTTCACTTCATGTCACTTAGGGGAGACCTGTGATGTCATCCCTGTCTACACTCCGAGGCTAGAGCATAAACTGGCTGGGACACTGCAGTAAGGAGGTGGTAAGGCAGTGTGTGGCAAGCACTGGGGTGGGGTGGGGGGGGGGGGCAATCTTCTTTAGTGTATACAAAGAAGGGGGCGTAATAGTCAATAGGGAATGGTTAGAAGATTTCCCCTCACCTTCTGTTGCTGTGACAACTGTAACATTTTGTATTTACTATCACCTTCTGTTCTGGTGAAAGTGGAGATTTAAAGCGGAGTTCCGGCCACAATTTCACTTTTTAAATATAAATACCCCTGTAATACACAAGCTTAATGTATTCTAGTAAAGTTAGTCTGTAAACTAAGGTCTGTTTTGTTAGGTTGTTACAGCATTTAGACACTTTATAAAATAGAAATTGACTGGGGCCATCTTAAGTGTGGGCATCATGAAGCCAAACTGTATGACTTCCTGGATTTCAGCCTTGCAAATCTCGCACATGCTCAGTGCTGCACAAGCAGTGTCAGATCAGGTTTCAGCACCTGTGCTGTCCAAGTCACATGATTCTTTGAGACTGGGGAATGCACAGACTCATGGAAAGTTACACCCACTACATTCCCAGGAGTCTGTGCGGTGTAGGTTAGGAAGCATTAAGCACCTAGGTGCAGGAAGTGGGAAGATTAACTATTCTGCCTAGCAACAACACTTTGAAGGCATCTAAAAAAAAAAAAAAAATTTGTAAAGGACTAATGACATTTTTTTAAAACTACTGATGTAATGTTATATTTATGGGTGGAACTCCACTTTAATACAAATAGGGAGGGTAATTCTCCTCGGTGGGCACACAAACATCAAGAAAGCAAGAAAGACCTGGCTGGGGGTTTAACCCTCTCTAATAGAAAAATATATATTACAGTGGAATGTGCTGTTACAGGGATTTTACATTTGCAACAAAAAAGACGATCCCTGAAACAGGTGAATAAATGCTACATCATGCCTAAAATGTATTAGCAGTTTGGTTTGAATCCTGGTCAGGACACCATGCATGGACTTTGCATGTTCTCTGTGCTTGTGTGGGCCTCTGCCAGGTACTATGGTTTCCACCCACACTCCAAAAGACATGCTGATAGAGGTTCTTTAGCCCTTTTAAAAATAAAATAGATATCGCAGCTACAAATACTGTAACTGCTGACTTTTGCTAAAAGGACAATTAAAAAGGTTGTAAACCCTTACATACCACTTTTTGCTACAGGTAAGTCTATAATAAGGCTTACCTGTAGCTACCCTGGATATCTCCTGTACCTGCAGGGTTTAGGAGATATCCCCCTGTATCTGCATGTGCCAAAGTCATCTGCACATGCGCACTGAAACAATCGCACGTCGTGTCGTTGCTTTAGTTAGACTGTGCTGTTAATTTAACTTTGACAATAACATGTGGAAGCTGATTGGTTTCCATGTAGAGCTGCACCAGATTTTCGTAAACCCCCACTTTGTATTTTCAAATCATTGTCTGATAATTCTTATACCGCTTACACACGGTCTGACTTTTGACCGGGCAAAATTCCATTGGAATTTCCAACAGAAAAATAGAGAACCTGCTCTCTAAGTCCATCGAAAATTCCGATGGAAAAAGTTCGATGGGGCATACACACAGTCAGAATATCCGATGAAAAGCTCCCATCTGGCTTTTTCGATCGGAAATTCCGACCTTGTGTACGCGTCATTAGAGATGACTAAAGACAGCCCATGCCACTCGTGCTTACTTATTACATTTTTTTGCAAAGATATTCCAGCATAAATACTTAAATAAACATGGATGATTTCAAAGAGCAGAAGTTTGCTTTGCAGCTTCCCAAGTTTCTATCACTCCAAGCCTTATACATTATTTCACTAATGCCTCGTTTCCACTGAGCGGATCGGTTCGGTACGGTTCGGTACGGTACGCTTTTTTGGGTGTTTCCATTATGAAAGCGTGCCATAAAAGCGAACCGTACCGGACCATTCTGGGTCCTGCTTCAGATGTGGGGCCATAGAGAATGGAACGGTTCCATTAGGGAGGACCTACAAATACATCTCACTGATTGGTGGATGTGCTCGGCTTTTTTCTAAACCTTGCATGGTCCCGGATGGTTCGATTTGCAGTGGAAATGCTCTGCAGAATAGACCGGACCATTCTAACCCGTTCCATTCTAAGCGACCCGAACCGATCCGCTCAGTGGAAACGAGGCATAAGCAGTTTATTGTGGATTGAAGAGCAGTTTAGGGAAGTTAAAAGCTTAAAGAGGAAGTATCAACATAATTTAAAACATCATTATTTTATCCCCAAGGAGACACTGCAGCTGTGCAGTGGTTGTTGAGATGGCATGGTTGACATTGTGTCCCTTTCCTCATCTACTGTCCAACCACACTGCTCACAAGGAGATAAATATATATTTGGTTCTGACTAACAGGCACAAAGAGGAGAGCCCAAACAAACCCCATCGCTGCTTCCTCTGAACATTGCCAGGACAGAACATTCCTAAACCTGTAGCTCTGCCATCTAATCTTCCAGCCCTGTGCCCCTCCTGCTCTGCCAATCTGCCATCTTCCATGTACTGAAAAGACTTCCCTGTACTGAAAGGAAAGACTAAGTACAGACCCAGCCACCAGCTAATTTCAGGGGAGAGACTAGAGTAGTAGCTGGTGGCTTGTTGATGATGGCGGGAAATCTGAAGGGCTTTCTTTTCCTGTCTACAGACATTTATGGGCAGAAGAAAAGAGCTTTTTTTTTATTACAAACTGCTTGTAACTGTCCGTTTGGGTTTTAGTAACCCAGGCTGTGACTGTCCCCATGTTTCCTGCTCTGCCTGTCTCCATCTCCCCATGGCCCCTGCTCTGTTCCCATCTTCCCTCCTCTGTCCACATCTCACCAATCATCATGTCTTCTGTTTTGTCCCCATCTCCTTTGCTCTGTCCCCCTGTATTCTTCTCTGACAGCCTTTAAGCCTTATTCTGTCCTCATCTTTCTATGTCCCCTTCTCAGTCCCCATTATGTCCTCATGTGTTCAGGAGGTCTGTCTCCATGATGTACAGGCTATATAATAAGATAGATTAAATGGCAGAATCTGTTAGAATAAAGGGGGTTGGTGGCTTCAGTGATGACTGTAAGGCCTCATACACACGATAGGTTAAACAGAGGACAACGGTCTGATGGACCGTTTTCATCAGTCAAAACCGATCGTGTGTGGGCCCCATAGGTTATTTAACCATCAGTTAAAAAAAGCCAACTTGCTTTAAATTTAACCAATGGAAAAAAAACGATCGTCAGTAGGCACGACCATCAGTTAAAAATCCGTGCATGCTCAGAATCAAGTCGACGCATGCTTGGAAGCTTTGAACTTATTTTTTTTCAGCACGTCGTTGTGTTTTACGTCACCGCGTTCTGACACGATCGTTTTTTTAACCGATGGTGTGTAGTTGCGACGGACCATCAGTCAGCTTCATCGGTTAACCGATGAAAACGGTCCATCGGTCCGTTCTCATCGGATGGACTGATCGGGTGTACGCGGCATAACACCTCCATAGGAATGCCCATAAATTGAGCTACATCCTGGGGAGGAACTACAGCCAACAAATAGAAAATAAATGTATTTTTTATCCAAACAACTGCATGTATCTAATCCCTTGGGGGATTCAACAAAGATTTTCACTGCTGGTGATAATTATTATTTAGATTGTGGAGACAGGAGGCTTCATGATTGAAGTAACTAGAAAAATAACTTCTTGTTAGCTAAAGCAATAAATCAGATTCATGTTGCTTGTAAACAATGAAAAAAATGATACTAAGCACAAAATATTGGGATTTTCAAGGCGCCTAACCTTAATAATAGCATAACACTATAGTTTAAAAATCCTCACAATTATTTTTTCCAAAAAAGTATTAAAATATTAAAAGAACGTAAAAGTAGACCACCAGCCAATTGCAATATGTAACACCTATACATCATAGTATAATTTTTTGCCTCCCAGCACCAACTCTCACAGTTCTAGGGCTTCATTAGTTTAGTATGGCATTACCATCTTGTGCGCAAACCATATAGTGAGAGTGGTTCAGTTCAACGCATTTCACAGTTAACCCTCTTCAGGAACCCAGAGTATTTTCTATGTACACATACCATGCATGTGGCTGGTGCCACAATCCACAGGCCAACATCTAAAAAAACAAAAACTCCCAATACTTTGTGTTTAGTATCTTTGTTCTCTTTGTGGTGCCATTTGGGTCGTTTGTTTTTCAAAATCAAGGATTATTTGTCAGTTAAATAAATGAAACAGAAATTCTGATTGGAAGATAAGGGCAACAAGAGCTAATAGTTGCAACTTTTTGGAATTTAGCTTCAAAAAAAGGTTTCAAGTATACAATCTGAGAGCATAAATTAATCAATTGCAACAGCATTTCTTGAAATCTTCAAATAAAAATAATCTTTGCCTCTTTTAGCTTCACATGCACTGGTATTTGCCATCGGGCAACGTCTTACAGGCTAGGTTTGATTGGCATGGACATGTGTTATGCAATCTTAGGCCAGCAAACGGAACCTAAAGAAAAAAATACATTAAATAGTTAAGGATAGGCAGAATACAGGTTTTTTTCCACAAAATCCTTTCCTGTCCACAATCTGTATAAAAGTGATCCCCAGCATGATGTTTTTGGCTGTGGATACAATTATAAACACCTCGGGGCAGATCCACAAAAGAATTACGCCGGCGTATCTCTTGATACGCCGCGTAATTTCAAATTTTGCGCGTCCTATCTTTGTTTTGTATCTACAAAACAAGATACGACTGCACCTCGGATCGATCCGACAGGCGTACGTCTTAGTACGCCGTCGGATCTTAGGTGCATTTTTTCGGCGGCCGCTAGGTGGCGTTTCCATCGAATTCTGCGTCGATTATGCAAATTAGCTTGTTACGGCGATCCACAAACGTACGTCCGGCCGGCGCATTTTTTTACGTCGTTTGCGTTCGGCTTTTTCCGGCGTGTAGTTACCCCTGCTATTATGAGGCATACTCAATGTTAAGTATGGCCGTCGTTCCCGCGTCGCCTTTTGAATTTTTTACGTTGTTTGCGTAAGTCGTTCGCGAATAGGGATTTGCATAGAATGACGTCACCGTCTTAAGCATTGGCTTGTTCCGGTTTAATTTCGAGCATGCGCACTGGGATACCCCCACGGACGGCGCATGCGCCGTTAAAAAAAAACGTTGTTTACGTCGGGTCACGACGTATTAACATAAAACACGCCCCCATCACATCCATTTGAATTCCGCGCCCTTACGCCACCAAAGATACACTACGCCGGACCGTTTTCATCGGACATTTCTGCTGGCGGATTTTGGTCTGATGGTTGTACACACCATCAAACCAAAATCCCCGCGGACAGAGAACGCGGTGATGTATACGACACCGACGTTCTCTGACGCGGAAGTTCAATGCTTCCACGCATGCGTCAAATCAATTCGACGTCATGCGCGGGTTCTCGGGCCAGCGGACATGTCCGATGAGTCATACTGACCATCGGACATGTCCGGCGGACATGGTTCTAGCGGACATGTTTCTTAGCATGCTAAGAAACAGTTGTCCGCTGGAAACCTGTCCGGTCGGCCGGAAAATTGTCCGGTCGGCCCTACACACGACCGAACATGTCCGCGGGAACTGGTCCGACGGACCAGTTTCAGCGGACATGTTCGGTCGTGTGTACGAGGCCTAATACATTCTGATAAACCCAATTAACATTCTACAATAAAGAGTTATTTATATTTGTGCCCAAGCATGTGAAAACGGAAAAAAAGGAAAATTCAATGTCAAATACCGCAATTCTCCTTTCCCGACGAGCTCCATGGCAGCACAGCTCCCACCCACATTAGTAATACTACATACAGGCCTTGAAAGTGTGGGGGGGGGGGGGTTGGGGGATGAAGGTGGCGCCCTGTACTCTGGTGTGCTGCCATGGAGCTTGTCAGGAAAGGAAAATTGTGGTGAGTTTTTGACATGCAATTTTCTGTTTTTGCGCAGGGAACAACAGGATAATAGACTTGGGCCCAGATCCACGAAGAAGTTACGTCGGCGTATCTATTGATACGCCGCGTAACTTCTAGGATGCTCCGGCGTATCTTTGTTTGGTTTCCACAAAACAAGATATGCCTGAAGCTGGGCTAGATCTGACTGACGTACGTCTTAGTTCGGATCTAAGGTGCATATTTACGCTGGCCGCTAGGTGGCGCTTCCAATGATTTCCGCGTTGAGTATGCAAATTAGCTAGATATGCCAATCCACAAACGTACGTCCGGCGCATTTTTTTACGTCATTTCCGTAAGGCTTTTTTCGGCGTAACGTTACCCTTGCTCTATGAGGCGTACGCAATGTTAAGTATGGACGTCGGGCCAGCGTCGAATTTTCCGTTGTTTACGTCGTCTGCGTAAAACGTTTGCGAATAGGGCTTTGCGTAAATTACGTTCACGTCGTCTAGGCATTGAGCGGGCGTAATTTAATTTGAAATTTCAACGTGATACTGAGCATGCGCGCGCATGCGCCGTACATAAAAAGCGTCATTTACGTGGGGTCAAGCTTATTTTACATAAAACACTCCCCCCTGTTCCTCATTTGATTTAGGTGCGCTTACGCCGGCAGATTTACGCTACGCCGCCGTAACTTTAGAGGCAAGTGCTTTGTGAATACAGCACTTGTCTCTCAAAGTTGCGGCGGCGTAGCGTTACTACGATACGCTACGCCCATGTAAAGATACGCCTATCTACGTGGATCTGGCCCTTGGAGTTTTCTATTCTCAAATATGCAGCATTAGTAACAGTTATTATCAGCAAGGACTTACTTTACGACTTGCTGGATGACAATTTTCACCCCGAGTGCCAAGAGGAGTACATATACGAAGGCCTTGCATCCAAATACTCACTGCACAACACGTCCCTCTTCCACACTGAACATCCCTTTCACAAGCCTGTCAATATTTTTTTTTACAAACTTAATTTCACATTCTTGAAATGCATAATGGGAGCAACAAAATTCTGTGGAATGCCATTAAGAAAAGTCCTTGCATTACCATAAAATTACGATTGTTAAAAAAAATCAAACACTTCCCGGGATGGCACAATAAATTGCATTGTACATGTTCAATCTGTGCTGACTGATGCTTCAAAATAGATGGCAAGCAAGTGTCGAGGCCTTTAACAGGAAAGCTAAATGTAACCGTCTGTCCGTGTTCACCCGATCCGAAGACGGAAGGAAAAATAGGGTTTTCCTCCGTCTGCAGAATCGGAGGAATGCGGAATCAGGTGAGATTGGGTGTCAGCGGATGTTCATCCGCTGACACCTGCGATCTCATAGGGACCAATGTATGCCCCTTTTTCATCCGTACACGGATGGATGAAAAAGCGGACATACGGTCCGCCCGTGTGAAAGGGTTTAGGGCTGGGGAAAAAATCCATTTGAATCTTGAATCGAGTTACGAGGGCAAATCGATTCAGCATTTTGACCAAATAATTTTTTTTAGATTTTATTTTCTCCATAGGACCGGCGCGCTGCGGACTAGGCCAAAGCCGCGGCCTCGCCAAAAAAATCCTGCCCGCAGCTCGCCTAAAAGGCCTAAAAACTTAGGACCGGCGTGGTGTCCATCAGGAAAAGAAAACTTGACTTGAATCGTGAATCAAGCTTTTTGGGGCCAAAATCGCCCAGCTATATTAGGGTGTGCACCGAAAGCTCAAAAACACAGTAGTGATCTCTCACTGTGTTCATTCAGGAAGGGGCCAGTAAATGATATTACCCCTTCTCCACTCATCCTGAAATATCATCTATGTGTGCCCACTGCAGTAGCCAATGGGAGAGGAGAGGGAGGGAGAGGGAAGCCAGCCATGCTGTGGGAGGGGGAATCTGCACTGCAGGGAGCGATTAGGGTGTTCCTAGGCACACCTGGCACACCCTGTGCGCACGCCTATGTGTGCACCCCTATCCTGTCCCTTCAGCTTTACATACAGTCCCTCCTCCCCACTGATAAAAGTGTGCATAAATGCCCTGTCTTGGGTTAAAGTGTGTGCACCTTAGTCGCATTACATTAAAGTGGTTTTAAAGGCAAAACATGTTTTAACCTAATGCATTCCCTTGTAAAAAATGTCCCAGTAGTAGTATCGTCCCTCCCACCCAAGTGCTTGCCTGAGACCTGCGCTGTGCCCATCTGCAGTAGCTCTTTTCTCTCTCACTGCACTCACAGGACACAGAGGCAGCAGGGGGAGTGATTGGTTTCTGCTGCTCTCAATCAACTATTGTGAGCAGAGAGCGGGGCCGAGCCACACTGCGTGTGTCTATGGATGCACACAGCCTGGCTTGGGAACATGCCCGCATTTGTGTACCCCAATTGCTATGGGGGCACATTCAGAAGTGGAGGAGTGGCCAGAGCTAGCAGGGGACCCCTGAAAAGGAGGTAGGGGCGGCTCTGTGCAATACCGTTGAACAGAGCAGGTAAGCATAACATGTTTATTATTTTAGCTTAAATAACACACACACAGCGTCCTATCCAGCCCTCCTCTGCTTCTCCTCCAGACCCTTACTTTCTGCTTTTAAGCAATGCATTCAGCTTCTTCCCAGCAGCAGCATAAGGAAAGGGGGGTGCACTGTAATGTAAGGGAGAGTGGGGGACTCAACTTCTGATGGTGGGGTGGCTCTTGACATCTAATATATGGGGAGGGGTTGCGCTGGACATCTATTGTATATACTCGAGTATAAGCCGAGGCACCGAATTTTACCACCAAAAAATGGGAATACGTATTGACTCAAGTATAAGCCTAGGGTGTCCATCTGCATGCCTCACTGTGCCTCACTTTGCCTCACTGTGTCCATGTGCATGCCTCACTGTGTTAATGCCTCACTATGTCTGTGCCTCACTGTGTCCATGCCTCACTGTGCCCGTGCCTCACTGTGTCCATGCCTCACTGTGTCCGTGCCTCACTGTGTCCGTGCCTCACTGTGCCCGTGCCTCACTGTGCCCGTAACTCACTGTGCCCGTGCCTCACTGTGTCCGTGCCTCACTGTGCCCATGCCTCACTGTGTCCATGACTAGACTGACGTTTAACATGGGGGTCTATGGAAGTGGTGCCTGGTTTGAAAGATCGGTGCTCCCCAGCAGTAGGTCCCCCAGACAACAAACTTGGAGGATTTGGGGGAGACGATTTGTGCTAGGATAGAAAGTTTGAGAAGAAAGAGGGTCTGTGCTAGGGGGATGATTGTTTTGGGGGTGAGGGGGATTTATGCTAGGAGGGGGAATTAGGGTGGTATTTGAGCTGGGGGTGAGAGAAAATATTTGTGCTAGGAGGGGGATTTGAAATGGGAGTTAGGAGACTATGTCAGGTAGGCTGGAGGGAGGCATGACTTCTGCCCTGGGCATTGGAGCCACCCACAAGAGTACAGAGGAAGTTAGAAAGCTAGCAAGTGACAGGCTGTGACAGAAAGCAAAGAGCAAACAAAGAAAGCCCTGCAGTATGATGCTATCTATCACATTGACTATTTAGTATATCACTCACCCCTGTGATGACAGCGGCGTCCCCGTGCTCCAGGAAAAGGAAAACGGAGACCAGGAGAAGCGACAGACAGGTCAGTGTCCTCATAATGATGAAGGAGTAGCCGGAGGTGAGATCCGCAGGGGAGGTCAAGGTTTGCTCAGGTGAGGAGCAGATGAAGAAACAGAAGATCACCGGGCGGGAACCAGGTAAAGTCTGCCGCTGGTTGCATCTCTCCGAACTTCGGAGCAGTTATAAAGCTCCGCTCATCCTCACCAACCTCCATGACTCACTTAGAGCCGCACAAAGGTGCGCAGCCACTGCCAATCACAGGAAGGCAAACAGGCAGACACGCCCCCAAGCGGTTTGCATGTGTTCCGCCCACTAGGTTTAGTCCTGGAAGTCCCAGTTCTTACCAGCAAGGATACTGGAAATGTAGTCACCCAGGCAGTGAAAGGAATGGATTTAGAAAGAACATAGCAGGGCACCGTAGACTGCTTGTCTGATTGTAGAAATACATAGCAGAATTCATTTCACTTTTCACAATTTTTTACCAATGTTCAGTCATAAGCAAGTTTCAAACCAGAGATGTACACTAGCATTGTGCTGGAAGCAAAACTTTCATAGTAATGTATATATCTTTGTTTACAGTACTGAATGTAAGCTGTCATGATGGTAATAATATAAAAAGTGCATATACATATTAAAGTACTGAATGCAAACATGTCATGGTAATAGTATAAAAAGCATACAGTATACATTACAGTACTGAATGCAAACCTGTCATGGTAATAATATAAAAAATGTCTGTGTGCGTATATACTGTATCTATGCATGTGTATATATCTATATATATATAATCATATCCAAAAATATTGGGACTCCTGCATTTCTGTCGGATAATGCACCACTTCGCCCAGAAAATTATTGCAATTGCAAATATTTAGGCATTCTCATGTTTATTTATTTTGTTTGTATTGGTATGAAACAAAAAAATGGAGAAACAAAGCAAAATCTGACACATTCCACGCAAAGTTCCAAATATTTTCTTTTTTTTTTTGGGCCATGACTATTATATATATGTATAGATCTATCTATCTATCTATCTATCTATCTATCTATCTATCTATCTATCTATCTATCTATCTATCTATCTATCTATCTATCTATCTATCTATCTATTACAACAGGGTGATTTTTAACTAAGCTGTATGTGTTATTTTTACTTACTTGTATCTCAAGATCATTTTCTAATAAAAATGCTCAGGAGAACAATTCAATACCTTCGGTTCACACTAGGGCGACACGACTTCCAGCGCGACTTTCAGAGGCGACTCCGACACGACTTGAACATGAACCACAGGGCGATCTGGGGCGATTTACAACACGACTTGAAGTCGTCTCCAGGACAGGAGACTCTCCAGTGGCCAATAAAACAACAATCAGCTCTGGGAGAGGGAGGGAGGGGGGCAGGAGAGGTTTGCCTGAGAAATGTATGTTATCTTCCTGGAAAGTCGCTTCAGTTAAGACAGTGATCCAACTTCTGAGGCGACTTCCATTGAAATCAATGGGTACAAATCGCCTACAAGTCGGATTGAAGTAGTACAGGAACCTTTTCTGAAGTCGGATCGCCTTGAGTCGTGTGTATTACAGTAACACCGCTCCCATTCACTTCCATTGTTTTTCTCTACAGCGCGACTTGGGACGACTTGAGGCGACATGAAGTCGGATCGCAAGTCGCCCCAGTGTGAACCGGCTCTCACTGTTCACAAAGTGTTATTATATTGTGGCCACGAGTGGCTCTGTTTTCCGTTCTCTTCAGTAGATTAATCTAATTCCAACAACAAAACCGTGGATTTTTTTCCGTCGCAATGTTGACTCAAACTTGTGTTGCATACACACGGTCACAGAAATGTTGTCGGAAATTCCGAACGTCAAGAACGCAGTCACATACAACACTACGACGAGCCGAGAACAATTAAGTTCAATGATTCTGAGCATGCGTCAAATTGATTCCGAGAATGCGTAGGATTTTTGTGCGTGGAAAATTTAAGAACCAGCTCTCAAATTTTTGTTGTCGGAAACTCCGACAAGCATATGTCTGATGGAGCCTACACACGGTCGGAATCTTCGACAACAAGCTCCCATCGAACATTTGTTGTCGGAAATTCTAAACGTGTGTACGCGGCATTAGAAAGATAACATTGAGCATAAAGTGGCAGCGTTTATAGGTGTTAAAACCAATGTGATGATCTTTTGAGAACTTATTTTTGGTATGCATTGAACTGCCTGTATTATTCATGCACAGACCATGGGCGTCCGGTCCATAGGGCAAGGGAGGGCGCTTTCCCCTCCCCCCCCCCTAGAAACCAGTGCCATGATCCTCGGGGAGGAAAACAGAGTGCAGGAATCAAGGCGGTGGCACGGCAAATCCAATTAGAGCCGCTCTCTCTCTTCTAGCTCCAGCTGACAGAGAGGGGGAGGGGGGCGATCGGGGGAGATAGACAGTACAGCCAGCCTACGGCTCTCCTCTCCCTGTCACAGCTCCGCTGCCGAGTTCTCTGGTAAATGGAGCAGCTGCGCTGTGACAGGGAGAGGAGAGCCGCGGGCTGGCAGTACTGTATATCTCCCCCGATCGCCCCCCCTCCCCCTCTCTGTCAGCTGGACCTAGAAGAGAGAGAGAGCGGCTCTAATTGGATTCGCCATGCCGCCGCCTTGCTTCCTGCTTTCCTCGCCATGATTGGCCACAGCAGAGGGCCATTCAGAAGATTCTGGGGACTGGGGGCATCATGGGAAATGTAGTCCCTTAAGAGTGGCGGCCCCAGCGTGTCCACAGACACCATGCTAAAGCCCTCAGCATGCAAGCACTCTGCTGGGGGGGGGGTCACAAGAGGAGAAAAGAGAATACTGTGATCATGCTGGGGGAAGCCAGAGAGAGAGCCACGCTGTACCCGCACCAACCAGAGAGCCACACTGTACCCGCACCAACCAGAGAGCCACGCTGTACCCGCACCAGCCAGAGAGCCACGATGTACCCGCACCAATGACTAAGCCCCTCCCCTTCATGACATTGTCAAAAAGGGACCGAGCATGGATGACCTTAAAATGATGCCCCCCCCTGAAAAAAGTTCAGTAGACGCCCATGGCACAGACTGTTTTGGTAGAAACATTTCTGCCCGCAAGGGATCATTAAAGCGGAGTTTCACCCAAAAGGGAAAGTTCCACTTTAATGCCACCTCCCCCTCATCTTTACGAAATGTCACTTTCTTTTGGGAGTGGGGTAGTGGGTGCCTAGTTTTGACAGGTACCCGCTCCCTCTTCCACTCGGATGTTCTCCTCCCCCCTCCCTCCCCACAATCTTCTGGGATATAGCACAGGTCCCATAAGACTGCGGGACAATTCACAATGAGCAGCGCACCACACACATGCAAATTGGGCACCCGGCTGTGAAGCCGCAAGCTATCACAGCCGGGTGCCCACAGTTGAGATGTCAGTGCGAGGGACAGAACAGCTGAAGTGAGCACATCTCTTGTTTAATGGGACAGATGAGTGTCTGTTTACAGTTTTTGTAGCCTCTGACTTTTAATAAACACAAATATGACTGGAGCTCCTCTTTTACTTTATACATAAATTTGATTTCTAAATGTAAAATATGATGGCAAGTATATGCACTCAAACATACATCTGAGTGCAGCATGAACAGCCTACTTAAAGCGGGGGTTCACCCTATATAAAAAAAAAAAATTTCCCTCTAGCATTAAATCCGGCATAGTAGCGCGAGCTACACTATGCCGGTCTTAATTTTTTTTCCCCCGTACTCACTGTTATAGCGTACATAGAAGATTCCGGGGAATGGGCGTTCCTATGGACAGGGAAGGTGATTGACGGCCGGCCGTGGCACGTCACGCTTCTCCGGAAATAGCCGAAATAGGCTTGGCTCTTCACGGCACCTGCGCATAGCCTGTGCGCAGGCGCCGTGAAGAGCCGAGACCTACTCCGGCTGTCTTCGGGGAGCGTGACGTGCCAGAGCCGGCCGTCAATCACCCTCCCTCTTGCTAGGAACGCCCATTCCCCGCGGCAGACGGAATCGTCTATGTACGATATAACCGTGAGTACGGGGATAAAAAAATTAAGACCGGCATAGTGTAGCTCGCGCTACTATGCCGGATTTTATGCTGCATTGTTGTGAAGGAGGGTGAACCACCGCTTTAAAGCGGAGTTCCACCCAAAAGTAGAACATCCGCTTATCTGATTCCCCCCCTCTGATGCAACACTTGGCACCTTTCAGGGGGGCAGGTAACCTTCCCCACTTCCGGGAGACTGGGCCGCGACAAAGTACATCAGCAGCTTGGTCCCCCCCTTCTCCCTCCCCTTCTGCCGGGCCAGTGAGAGTGAGCACAGCGCGCTTCACGCATGCACAGTAGGGACCCGGGTTCCCGCTGACAGCAGATAAGTCATGGTTGTAAAGGGTGCATCGGCCGCCGGCTCCTTAACAACCAGCTATTGACAATGATTTGTTAATTTTGTTATCTTCTTTTTCGGATTCATTGACATTTGATACCATGTCCATTCGGAAATTCGTATATGAAAATTTTCCTCCGAAAGACAAATCTGAACGAAATGAAATGCACATGTCTAACGTTGATGGCCCTCCACAGGAAGCCCAAGATTCCAAGAAGCAATGTCAGGATCAACAGGTACTGGAGATGAACTGGAGGAGAGTTTTTATTATTAGCTGTAATTGCTTGTATAGTTAAAGAAGCATGAATGTGTAGATCAGTTTTTTGAGTGGTTTTCCACTTTAGGTATATTGGCCTTGGGGTGGATTTACTAAAAGAAATTAGACTGTGCACTTTGCAAAATATTGTTGAATGTTGAAGACACTTGCTGCCCATTTTTGGTCTACTGTACCCGATATTTCAGTCCTTCCATTAGGACATTATTATATTCATGTCTGCTTTGCATTGTATGGAATTACTCACTTGAAGGTGTGCTGCGTGTCTTGTGCCCTCCCGGTGGCTGTGCCAGTACTTCCTTTCCCGGGAGCTGCCATGCCGAACCATCATCCACTGTCCCTGCTCGTCTCATCCTGGATGGGCGGTGCCAGTTAGATGCATCAATGTCGGGTACAGCGTCTGGCGCATGGCATCGGCCATGTTTGTCATGTGATACTGAGGAGGGATTCGCACTCCTGCATTGCACTTTCACCTACAGAGACCAGAGATGGTGGCGTTAGTTTGTTTGTCCCGCCCTCCCCCTGGGCGGCTTCCACCCGGCGTTGGGAGGGATCCTGTGATGGGCCTGCGGGGCTATAAATAGGAGGGCTCAGTCTTTTGGCTAAGATCAAGTGTAGTATCTGTTCTTATCAGTTGCCAAGATGAGGCGCTGTGTTACTGCCCTGACTATAGTGGAGGTTGGAGTGGCAGCTATGCAAATCCTCTGGTGTAATGGTACCTAGAAGGCGAACCAAGTACGGGGTGACCCGAGTTCGGAGCATGCTAATGAACTTGCAGGCCGGAGGTAGGTTCCCCCGAGAAAGCCAGAAGGGTACCCATGGCGAGGATGGAGAGGCACTGGGTCTGGCGGAAGGCCGGGTCCCGGAGAAAGCCTGTGGTGCATGTGCCCCTGGAGTGGCAGCTCAGGGGTGCTGTAATCTCACTTTAAGTGAGGCTAATTTTGAGTGATGGCACCTAGGTCACTGCACCATCACACTTTTTTCACACCTGCCTCTTGGGCCGGGCCTTTTGGCTAGTACCAGAGGAATGTTTATTCCTGGCCGGAAGGCCGGCCTTTGTATCACACAATGGCACCCATTGCACTTTCTCCACTTCCCTTTTTCCCACCTTTATGTTGTTTGTTTTGTATGTCACTTTATGGTTTTTTTTTGGTTGTTGGGTTTGTATACTTCACATTTTGATTAGTAGGGTGTAGGTCCTCGGGCCTGTCCTGAACGTCTTGTTCATACGTCTTGTTCAACGACTTGTGTGGACATGGCCTTCTGGCTCGGTTAGCCCTCCCTCGTGTGGTCTTCGTTCGGGGGAGCCCCACCTAGTACTTGAGGTGGTCTGTTTTGGCAGACCTCCCAGAGAACAGGGTCTGTCTGGTTTTGGCCAGATGGACCATGTGAAAGTACCCTAGTCTCCATCTGAAGCCCAACACCCTGGGGTAACAAGGTCCCTTCCTTTTGGAGGACCGTACACCCCGTGCACTTTTTGTGTCTCTCTTTTTGGTGTGCACTTATTTTTGCACCGGGTGGAGTTTTTGGAGTGTTTTCACACTTGAATTTAAAAAAATATATATTTTTGTACCTTATAATTTATTGTGCACATCATCACCCATATACACCCTTTTTTATAGTCACCATCCTGGCAGGTCATGTTGGACGGTTCTGTTTGCCCGTTTTCCCATCAGTCTTGTTTTGCGCTGCTGGCCGATTTAGGGTCCTTTTACCTTATTAAAATGTAAAGAAAATTACTCACTTTAAACAACTGTGTAGCGCTCCACAGCATGAGACTTAGGCAAAACCCCAAATCCTTGTCATATGCAGGGAAACATACAATTCCTGTAGCATATCCTCCTGGTGGATAGTTTCACACAGTGTGATCTTTGCACAGTATTGACAATTCTCACTCAAATCTGTTGAGACTGGCAGTCAGATGCATGCAGCAGTGCCTTAGGGGATCTCACAGAGTAGATACAGTATGAGGCTATGAGACTACAGTACAGAAGTGACTAGGCACAGTCATATGTCAAGCAACACATTGCTATTTTTTAGGAGAAATTAAAAAAAGAGGTGATTTTTCAGGGTACTGCTTAGGCAGAATTACCATTGCTTTATATTTCCTCCTACATATAAAATCTTCACTTTTTGAGTTCAAGTCCACTATAAGGCATGAGTCATTTAAATGTAAATTTTAGGATGACTGATTGAGTTATGTAGACAAAATTATTTTTGCATCAAAGAAACACAGGAGAACCTGAAAAACACAAACATACTCAAAGATCTCACCTCATGCGCTGAGACTTCAACCTCTTCTACCTACTATTATTGAGACCAACCAAACCGAGTTCATGGTCAATAGGTCCACCGACATCAACCTAAGACGACTACACACTAACAGTCATGCACAGCACCTTAACCAGAGCTCCAGGGCAGTGGTATCATTGGACATGGAAAAGGCCTTCGACACAGTCGAGTGGCCTTTTCTGTGGCAGGACCTCCGCAGGATGGGGTTTCCTCTCTTGTTTATCCAGTGGCTACAAACACTCTACAAGAGACCCACCTCGACCATTAAGCTGGGAGGGGGCCTTCCCATCCCTTCCCATTGTCAAGGGGTACCCGACAGGGCTGCCCTCTCTCCCCGGCCTTATTTGCCATAGCCATTGAACCAGTGGCAGAAGCTCTCCGCATTTCTCCACATATTAAAGGGCTTCGAATTGGCTGGCTGGAGGAGAGCATGGCTCTGTACGCGGATGACCTCCTCCTCTTTCTTAATGACGCAGGACCATCGTTGGAGGGTGCCCTACAGGAGTTAAACACATTTGCTCCAATTTCTGGGTTGAAGGTGAACTGGCCTAAGTTCCTTTTATTTCCCATCGAACCAGCTGCTTGTGTGGGGGCCTCCCGGATCTTCCTTTTGTAAGGGTAGAACAGTTTTGATACCTCAGAGTTGAAATATCTAGAAAAACCACTGATTACATGTCTCTGAATTTGTCCCCGGTACTCCAAGAGGTTCGGCTAAAGCAAGAGGCATGGGAGTCCCTACCCATATCACTGTTAGGCCGTATCAACCTAATTAAAATTAAGGTTCTGCCAAAATATACTTACCTTTTTAGACACTCACCACAGTGGATTCCAAAATCTTTTTTCACCCAACTCAACAAACTGTTCTCCACCCCTGTCTGGGGCCCTCAATCCCCAAGATACAAGTCGACCACACTGATGCGCCCTGCCTCTCAAGGTGGACTGGCATTCCCAGACTTTCATAAATATTTCCTGGCCACCCAACTGGTCACTACTGTGTGGTGGCTGAACCCAGATGTCACCAATTTGGCAGTGCTACTTGAAGCGGCTGTGGTGAAATCTCTCGAAGCTCTAAAATTCCTACTTTTCCGTGGCCCACATGCCACATATGCACTAACCCCGTCTATGATCTACCTTGTGGGCATGGGAAGCTGGTCTCAGACTTGAATGATATCCCGCAGAGGCACATTCTCCAAATCCTCCACTATTTTGCGACCCCAACCTAGCTCCCGAGCCCCACACCTGGACTAAATTCAATATAAAACGACTTTCCCAAATAATTCACGACAACTCTCTGATTCCACTGCCTCTCTTACGCTCTAAATGTAATATCCCAGAATCATATTTCTTTAGATATCTACAACTCTTCCATGCCTTCAGCTGCCAGTTCTCCCACGCTAACCCCCAGCTCATACAAGCCTCTCTTGAGGAGGTCCTGAGGCTGGACTGCACCAAAAAACCAACTTACTTATACTCGCATCTCCTGAGGCCCCATACACACCATAGAATCTATCCGCAGATAAATCCCATCAAATGGGTTTCTGCGGATAGATCCTATGGTGTGTACACTCCGTCGGATATCTATCCGCAGATAAATCTCCCCTGGAATGGATTTCCAGCAGATAAATATTTGTCGACATGCACAGAATATCTATCTGCTGGAATCCATTCCAACGGATGGATCCGCTCGTCTGTACAGACTTACCGGATCCATCCGTCCAAAGGGATTCCCCGCACGCGCCGTAATGAATAGACGCATGCGTGGAATTCCTTATATGACAGTGTCGCGCCCGTCGCCGCGTCATAATAGCGGCGACGGCGCGACACGTCATCGGCAGAGGATTTCAGCGCGGATTTCAATGCGATGGTGTGTACACGCCATCGCATTGAAATCCTCTGAAATCTTAGAGAGGATTTATCCGCGGATACGGTCCGCTGAACCGTATCTGCGGATAAATTCTATCGTGTGTATGGGGCCTCAGAGTTTCACTGCCAGATCTGGAGAAACTCAGGGCCCGCTGGCTCCAGAACATCCCGGAACTTGGCCCGGGATGATATCTGGGACTTTCCATTCCGGTCCTTGGTCTCCATTAGAGACAAGCTGATACAGTTTAAGCTGAACCACCGAGGGTACTTTACCCCCTACAGGCTGCATTAAATGGGCTCCAATTTCTCCCTGGAATGTTGGAGATGTGGGGGAGCCCTGGGAAACTTTACTCATATATTCTGGACCTGACCAGCTATCACAGGTTCTGGGATGAAGTGATGTCATGCATCTGCCTAATCAGTGCTATCCCCTTACAGCCTTCTATATCAGTCTGCCTGTTGGGACTTGTTGAACAGTTGATTCCCACTGTCGCAGGATGCACCATGGTGAGCCTTCTACTGTTTTATGCCAGATAAAGCATCACACTTCATTGGAAGAAGTCGGCCCTACCTACGATTGCTTTTTGTAAGCAGCTGGTGAACGAGAGCCTACCCCTGTACGAAGATACATACTCCAACAGAGGCTGTCCTAAGAAATACCAGAAAGTGTGGTCTAAATGGTTAGAGGAAGCGTCCACAGCATAGGTGGGTGCAGTGAAGTCTGAGTCAATAGCAGCCCCCCTTGTCTGAACCGCTATATAGCAATACCTTCTCCACGAAGGTTCGTATTTGTGAGCAAGTTATGTTTTATGTCATTTGCCATTTGAACATATGTAGGAGCAAGGGGTTGGCAACTACGCTAACTTTTGCGACTCCACCCTGTTTAGCGTAATGGTGACTGACGATTGATTGAAATATAAAGATCTACTGATGTAAACTTATGTAACCCATGTGGGGGTCACTCTTGTGCCCTTTTCTTGTATTTTGTGTTTTCACCTGTATGTGTCTTTAACACCAATAAAAAGATTTATATATATATATATATATAAAAAAAAAAAAAACGATCAGGTAAAATCATTCATTATACATCTCCATTTTGGTGGTGAAACAAATAAAATTCCAGTTTTATGGTAGCTAAGGGTTCCTGTATTAGCCTGATATGTTTCGTCAGTCTTGGCTTCATCAGGGGATTTTGGGGACCACCAAAATGGAGATGTATAATGAATTAATCATGTCTACAATAAATGTGATGTTTTAATTACTTCTCGTTTCTATTACCGTATTATCTGTTGGCACCGTTATAATCCCACCCCAACCTGAACCCGATATAACACTACTATTGGTTACTAAGTATTACTTTCAGTGATTTCCTGCGATATTGTATGTTTGTACACCCAACCTGGTGTGTCAGAGGGGCTGAGATTGAGCCAAAGGACAGAATACCCATCCTATATAGCGGCTCAGATGGGGGTAGCATTACACATTACTAAAGGGGAACATAGCCTTTAAGGAACATACTGGGCCAGATCCACAAAGCAGTTACGCTGGCGTATCTATTGATACGCCGCGTAATTTCTAGGTTGCTCCGGCGTATCTTTGTTTTGTATCCACAAAACAAGATACGCCTGAAGCTGGGCTAGATCCGACTGGCATACGTCTTAGTACGCCGTCGGATCTAAGGTGCATATTTACGCTGGCCGCTAGGTGGCGCTTCCGTCGATTTCTGCGTCGAGTATGCAAATTAGCTAGATACACCAATCCACAAACGTACGTCCGGCCGGCGCATTTTTTTACGTTGTTTCCGTAAGGCTTTTTCCGGTGTTACGTTACCCCTGCTATATGAGACGTAGCCAATGTTAAGTATGGACGTCGGGCCAGCGTTGAATTTTCCGTTGTTTACGTCGTTTGCGTAAAACGTTCGCGAATAGGGCTTTGCGTAGAATTACGTTCACGTCGAAAGCATTGGCTTGTTGCGGGTTAATTTGGAGCATGCGCACTGGGATACCCCCACGGACGGCGCATGCGCCGTTAAAAAAAAAACTTAATTTACGTGGGGTCAAGACGTATTGACATAAAACACGCCCACAACTTACTGGTTTGAATTGCGCGCCCTTACGCCGACACATTTACACCACGCCGCCGTAACTTACGGCGCAATTTCTTTGTGGATACGGGAAATACACTGTAAGTTACAGCGGCGTAGTGTATCTGAGATACACTACGCCGGACTTACAAATACGCCGGGCTACGTGGATCTTGCCCACTGTATGTACTGCTTGCCTCTCTCACCAGCCATGATCTACCTACATTGCATAGAGATACACCAAGACCCCTTGACGACATCACTTGGTCTAAAATAAGGTATATAGTAAAAAATGGAAAGGGTGTTTTTAAAAATGTCATTAACATGTGGTGAGGGGCCAAAGAAGGAACCAGGTAGGGCAAAATATAACAGAATAAACTTAAACTTTAATACACTGTTATCTTTTCGCACAGAATGATTTTCAACGTGGGAAGATTACACTTTCTGTGTGGGAAGATTATACATAATTAATTGTGTATGTTTGCAGAATACATGCTAACAAGAGCTACTAAACAATGTTAATAAAGAATTGAAAGAATTGTCCTGGCCATGTTTTGTGGAGGGTACAAAAATGCTCTGAAAAGCAATGTTGAGAAGGCAAATTCTCATTATTTGGTATTAAATGTGTCCAATAGAGTTTAGTTTTATGGTATAATGAGGCGCAGCAATCGACTTTCTGACCCAGCTTAAGGCTAACATCATACTAGAGCATGTCCTTTATGTGCTTTTAATTTAAAAGCAAAATTTTAATTTCTTTCTGGAAAGGTGAGGTCTTTTTGACCCTAGATCTCATATTTAAAAGGACCTATCATGCTTTTTTCTATTACAAGGGATGTTTACATTCTTTGTAATATGAATAAAATTTACAAAAAATAAATAAAAATAACTGTTTTAAAATCAATAAAATAAAGTAAAAAAAAATAAGATTTTTTTTTAAAGCGCCCCGTCCCGATGAGCTGAGGCGCAGAAGCGAGCGCATACGTGAGCAGCAACCGCATATGAAAATGGTGTTCACACACGTGAGGTATCGCTGCGATCATTAGAGTGAGAGCAATAATTCTAGCCCTAGACCTCCTCTGTAACTCAAAACATGCAACCTGGAGATTTTTAAGGGTAATAGTTTGACGCCATTCCACGAGCGGGTGCAATTTTGAAGTGTGACATGTTGGGTATCAACTTACTCAGTGTAACATTATCTTTCACAATCTAAAAAATTGGGCTAACTTTACTGTTGTCTTATTTTTTTATTCAAAAAAGTGAATTTTTTTCCAAAAAAAGTGCGCTTGTAAGACCGCTGCGCAAAAAAACGGTGTGAAAAAAAATATTGCAATGACCGCTATTTGATTCCCTAGGGTGTTAGAAAGTGTATAACGTTTGGGGGTTCTAAGTAATTTTCTAGCAAAACAAAATTGTTTTTAACTTGTAAACGCCAAGTCTAAAAAACAGGCTCGGTCCTTAAACCAGGGTTCCAACCACAATTTGCATTTTTTAAATGTATGTCCTTTCATAATGCGTTTTTATAATATAAATCCGGTCACTTACTATTTTACAATCCGCCGCCGATCCGCATAGTTATTTAAAAAAGATAGTTTATAAAACTATGTCCACACCATTGACATTTTGCTTGTGGGCATTGTGAAGCCCACAAGCACTTAGGGCCAGATTCACATAGAAATATGTTACGCTGCGGCGGCGTAACGTATCCCATTTCCGTTACACCGCCGCAAGTTTACAGCGTAAGTGCCTGATTCACAAAGCACTTACCTGTAAACTTGCGGCGGCCTAGCGTAAATCCGCCTAATTCAAATGGGGCGGGGACCATTTAAATTAGGCGCGTTCCCGCGCCGAACGTACTGCGCATGCTCCGTTCCTAAAATTTCCAGACGTGCATTGAGCTAAATGACGTCGCAAGGACGTCATTGGTTTCGACGCTAACGTAAATGGCGTCCAGCGTCATTCACGGACGACTTACGCAAACGACGTGAAATTTAAAAATTAGACGCGGGAACGACGGCCATACTTAACATTGGTTAGTCCACCTAGAGGGCAACCTTAGTTTTACGCGACGTATCTCTACGGAAACTACGTAAATTTAGAGCGACGGGCAAAGCGGATGTTCGTGAATCGGCATAACTAGTCATTTGCATATTCTACGCCGACCGCAATGGAATCGCCACCTAGTGGCCGTCCTAGAATTACAGCCTAAGATCCGACGGTGTAAGTCACTTACACCTTTCGGATCTTAGGGCTATCTATGTGTAACTGATTCTATGAATGACCTGCATAGATACGACAATCGTATCTCAGAGATACGACGGCGTATCAGGAGATACGCCGTCGTATCTCTTTTGTGAATCTGGCCCTTACTTCCTGGAAGTCTTGGATGGGGAGTGATAATTGGGTAGCGCAATGCATCCTGGGAAATGGTGACACACATTTCCCAGGAGCATTAGAGGGAGATGATGTCAGCATCCTAGGTGATTCCAAAGGCAGATTTCGAGGGACTGCATAGCAGCAGGCATTTCCAGATGAGTAAAACATTTTTTTTTCTTTTTTAGGTCTAATGAGCACAATAATGAAAAAACATTTTTGGGATGGAAACTCCACTTTAAGTGGTTAATAAACCAGCATATTAATATATGTATATATAAATAGATCAAATTACTTTATGCATTTTATTAATCTATTATTAAATCTCCAACCTTGTGGCCAAATTGATAATTACACCACAATAATTAAATAGTTAATGATGGGAAGCAGCTTCCATTTGCAAAGTAATCGTATTCATTAACCTATCAATATCCTTAAAATTCATTTTAAATCTTGATAATAAAATTAAATAAAATTATAAGCATAAAACCATAAAATCAATATGAATCCACCAGTTCATTGTATTTTTTAAACAAGATTTCATATGAAGTTTAAGGTAATTAATCAGGTACTGGTAATGGTGGGGTCTGCACTAGCCATATGGATAATAGATCATTACAGCTAGATTAGGACACTGTCATCTGTTCTTTATGTGTTTGAGCCATGAGGAGCACTAAACACACATGTTCAGAGTCTAAAAATGTAATTGATTGATTCCACAAATTGCCAAAAGACAACAAATGATAGCCAATGCATACCAGGAGCCAAAAAAATCCCATTCATCAGGGCTTATCAGCTATCACAGCAGCTAATAAACTTAAAACTGACATCCCGGGTAAATCACTTTGAGGCAAGAGGATAAGGACCCATGCACACTGGATGTTTTTGCTATCTCTCCTAGACCCCTTATCTCCGTGTAGTGGTGATTTGGCAGAAAAAATACTTGACGCTTGTAAACGTTTGTAGCGCATTTAGGCACGCCAAGTGCTTGGTTGTAATTTTATTTCATTGGCCAGAATAATAATATATAGTGTGGCTATTTAAATTAACGCTCAAGCGCTTACACAGGTCATTTTGATAACAATACATTACAACATGGCTTGTTTACCAATGGTATATGTTATATTATTATTTTTATTTGCTATATTTTTTTACAACAACGAAGAGTTAACATTAAAATACGCCATTGTGCTTTTTTTTTATAGCCATATCTGTCTTCTGTTAAAAGATGGATGGAAAAAATGAATTGAAAGTATGAAGATCACTGTCTCCTTATATAATGTTAGCTGCCTTAGGCCCTGTTGCATGCAAAATTAATTTGCTCTGTAGCTGTGGAAGTGAAAGCTCCTAAGTGAAGTTCTTCTAAATTGGTATCACAATGATTAAAAGACAAACCTGTTTTTTTTTATACTAAAAAAATAGTTTTGATAGTGAAAATACATTTTATAATGGCAAATAAAATAAAATCCCTTGGACTATGTCCAGTTTCAACACCTGCCCTTTTTTCTTGTGACTCACACATTTACACATTCACATTTTTTACCATTTGTACGTAGATAAAGATGAACGCTCTATCGCTGGCTCATTGTGTGGGAAAGATCAAATCTGCATTATTAAAGATATCTCCATGTAGGAGTGGGATCTTTGGGATCTGTGAGCCCTTGCCATATATGTGGGCCTTGCATTCTTCCCTCTGTGATACATGGACTAATACAGTAGTGGCAATAACATGTTGAACAGCAACCTTGAGTTGTATCTTTAGAGTGAAAGGAGAAAATTCAGACCTCACTGAATCAAATGTTTATGCCAGAATAAAGGAACGTGCGAAAAATACATATGGTATTAAAGTGGAGGTTCACCCTAAAAAAAATTTCTAACAATACATTGAGAAGACTGATTACACTGCGGGTATGCTGTTTTTTTTTATTTTTTCGTACATTGCTCGTTATCGCCGTTTCATCCCTCGGCTTCCGGGTATGATTCTTGCTGGACTGGGCGTTCCTAGTTGATTGACGTTCCTCCGACCGGCGCATACTGCGCGTCACGACTTTCCGACAGAAGCCGAACATCATTGCGCAGGCGCCGTATAGAGTCGGCTCTATACGGCGCCTGCGCAGCAACGTTCGGCTTCTTTCGGAAAGTCGTGATGCGCAGTATGCGTCCCGCGCCCTCGCGCCCTCACGCGATCGGGTGCTGTCCCCTGCTTGGCTGGAATACGAGTGAGGGCAAGATGGCCCCCACCCGTCTCCATAGCATAGCATAGCAGGGCGGAAGTGACGTCAAAACGTCACTTCCGCCCATGCTTCTTAAAGCAATATTTTCTTGTTGTCATTTTTTCAAATGACAACATTTTTTTTTTTTTTTTGCATTTAAGTCTAAATATGAGATCTGATGTCTTTTTGACCCCAGATCTCATATTTAAGAGGACCTGTCATGCTTTTTTCTATTACAAGGGATGTTTACATTCCTTGTAATAGGAATAAAAGTGATCCATTTTTTGTAAAAATGAATAAAATAAATAAAAATAAATAAGAAAACAAAAAAAAAATTCAAGGGATGTTTACATTCTTTGTAATATTAAAAAAAGTGACCCATTAAAAAAAAAAAAAAAAAAAAAACAGTTTTAAAATCAATAAAATCAAGTAAAAAAAATAAGATTTTTTTTTAAAGCGCCCCGTCCCGACGAGCTCACACGCAGAAGCGACCACATACGTGAGCAGCACCCGCATATGAAAATGGTGTTCACACATGTGAGGTATCGCTGCGATCGTTAGAGCGAGATAATAATTCTAGCCCTAGACCTCCTCTGTAGCTCAAAAGATGGAACCTATAGAATTTTTTAAACGTCGCCTATAGAGATTTTTAAGGGTAAAAGTTTGACGCAATTCCACGACCGGGCGCAATTTTGAAGCGTGACATGTTGGGTATGATTTTACTCGGCGTAACATTATCTTTCACAATATATAAAAAAATTGGGCTAACTTTCCTGTTGTCTTATTTTTTAATTAAAAAAAGTGAATTTTTCCAAAAAAAGTGCGCTTGTAAGACCGCTGCGCAAATACGGTGTGACAAAAAGTATTGCAATGACCGCCATTTTATTCTCTAGGGTGTTAGAAAAAATCTATATATAATGTTTGGGGGTTTTAAGTAATTTTCTAGCAAAAAAAACCTGTTTTAGTCTTGTAAACGCCAAATCTGAAAAACAGCCAAGGTCCTTAAGTGGTTAAAGTGTCACTAAACCCACATCATTAAAAAACGATAATAATGGGTGTATTACATGCTGTTCATACTCACTCGGTCAATATGAGATGCGTTTTCTTCTGTATTGTGCAAAAAAATGGTTGATCCCGTTGCTCTCTATCCCCCCCTTCTGTCCATGTCTCCAACTCAGCTAGGGATTTTGCAGCAGTGTTGGCAGCTCTGCACATGCTCAGTTTTCAGTCAATTTCTATGCTGAGCATTTCCTCCCTATCACACCTGAGCAGCCCATGTGAATATAGAATCACACATGTGGACCAGGGCCATCTTAATGCATGGGCACCACTGGGCAGTGCTCAGGGGCCCTAGGTGCATGGGGGCCCTATGATAATCTTGCATTACATCATATTTGCCAACTATCCCTGATTTAGTGGGGCAGTCATGCATTTTACTAAGCTATCCCCGGATGACTGTGTCCTGGGCAGCATCCCGAAACCTGTACCATGCCCTCCTGATCCCAGTATTGTGCCCTCCTGATGCCCCCCCCCGTACTGTGCATTTCTGCCTCCCCTTCCTATTCTGTGCCCTTTGTGTTGATTAGCCTTTGATTTATGGCATTTTTTAGATGGTTTAAAATCTATTTTAATGAAAGTACTAATAAATATATGTTTAAGTCTATCATAGGTGTGCGCAGTCTTTGGCATTAGGGTGTGCACCCCAAAGCTCAAACACACTCTACCGATCACTCACAATGTTAATTCAGAAAGGGAAGGGGCCGGTAAATGGCATATTTACTGGCCCCTTCTCCCACTCATCCTAAAACATTCACAGCAACAACCGGTGGGAGAGGAGGGAAGCCAACAGTGCTGTGGGGGGAAGGAGGGGAATCCAGGTCAGTAGGGGGAATGTGTTCTGCAAAGGGTGATTAGTGTGTGCCTGGACACACCTGGCACACCCTGTGCGCACGCCTATGAAGTCTATCAACTATTTTTACTTTAATTCTTGAGAGCAGGTGCGTAAATTGGGGCTGGCTGGTAGGGGCCCCAGTGCCTTACTTTGCCCAGGGCCCCATGATGCTATTAAGATGAACTTTGCAAAAACACAGGATATGGCTTTGCTGAAACACGGGATCAATAGCTTCCCTTCTGACAGAACGGCAATCTGCCTTGTTTATATAGGCAGATTGCCGTTCTGCCTCTGTACTGTGTAATCAGCAGGTGCCAGCGGACATCGAGTCCGTGGTCCCCGCTACTGTGTGTGATCACAGCGGGAGCAGGTCGCCCAGCTGCGCGCACATATGCCCCAGACCCAGAAGTGTCAGATTACATACTAGGTACGTGATCTGGCACAGAGCGGCCACCCTGCAGCAGTATATGTACGGTGGGCTGTCTTGAGTGGTTAAGGTTCTCTACTCCTGAACTCCTCTCAATGATTTCTTGCAAAAAGTCTATTTAGCTGTCAGGTGATTTAAATCAGAAAGGTAAAGAAATGCACTGAGAACTTTTTTAGGGTATCTTCCTTATGGTGTGTAAATAGTATTTATAGTTAAAGCAGAGCTCCACCCGAATTCCAACATAATCTTAATTTTACTGCTGATAGTAAACATGCTAAAAACTAATATTTTTGTTTATCAAATATGTACAGTACCTATATATTCCTCCTCCTTCCGGTATGCACAACTGCGGGGTTTTCTCGGGCATTGCATCACTTCCCGTACCACGCAGTGTGCTCTGGGAGCTTGTCTCATAGCTCCCTGTGTTCAGTTTCTGAGCTGTGATATGAAACATTGCGCGATTTCAGGACCAGCACAGACGCTGACGCCGCGGCTCCCTGTTGCGAGTGCGCATGCGCGAGATCGAGCGGTGGATGCTGGGACAGCAGCATCACCGCAACGAGGAAGTGCCTGCTTGTGGGCTTCTAATGCCCACAGTTAAAATGACAACGGCACGAACAGGGGAATAAAAGTCTAGATTGCGGGCAGAATGCCAGAGGAGCGGACGTAGGACACCAAAAACGTGAGTTCAGATAAGCAGCGCTATTAACTATTTAAGTAGCCCTTAAAAAAAAACCAAAAAAAAAAACGTTTTTGCCTTCGGAGATCCGCTTTAAGGAGAAGCAATCTTGTCCAATTAGCTGTGCATATGATGTACAGTGCCTTGAAAATGTATTCATACCCCTTGACATTTTCCACATTTTGTTATGTTACAACCAGAAACATAAATGTATTTTATTGGGATTGTATGTGAGAGACCAACACAAAGTGGCACATAATTGTGAAGTGAAAATAAATGATAAATGATTTTCAATTTTTGTTATAAATAAATATCTAAAGTGTGGCATGCAATTGCATTCAGCCCCCTTTAGGCTGGGTTCACACTACTACACTACTTTCATCCTACTTTGCTCTGCTACATTGGTCCTACATTTATCCTACATTGGTCCTACATCCATCCTACTTTCATGAACAGGATACTACTTTGGTCCGACTTCAATGATATTCAATGGGCCTGAAGTAGGATCAATGTAGGACCAAAAGTAGTACAGGGAGCATTTTCAAAGTCGGACCGACTTGTGTAGGACGCTACAAGACGATGTCATAGGGAAACATTAAACACAGAGCAAAGTAGGATGAAAGTAGTGTAGTAGTGTGAACCCAGCCTGACTCTGATATCCCTAACTAAAATCTAGTGGAACTAATTGCCTTCAGAAATCACCTAATTAATAAATAGAGTCCACCTGTGTATTATTGAATCTCAGTATAATACAGCTGTTCTATGAAGCCCTCTGCAGACATGTTCGGTCGTGTTTAGGGCCGACCGGACAATTTTCCAGCCGACTGGACAGGTTTCCAGCAGACAACTGTTTCTTAGCATGCTGGTCAGTCCGATGGTCAGTACGACTCATCGGACATGTCCGCTGGCCCGAGAACCCGCGCATCGCGTCAAAGTGATTTGACGCATGGGTGGAAGCATTGAACTTCCGGGTTCGCGCAAGTCGCCGCGTCATCGTCGCTGTACCGTCGCCGCGTCGTCACCGTGTATTCTGTCCGCGCGGATTTCTGTCTGATGGTGTATACAGCCATCAGACCAAATGATCCCAGCGGACATGTCCGATGAAAACGGTCCGCAGACTGTTTTCATCGGACATGTTGGGTCGTCTGTACGAGGCCTCAGAGGTTTGTTAGAGAACCTTAGTGAACAAACACTGACCATTCAACTAAACCACAGGTGTCAAACACAAGGCCCGCAGGCCGAATCTGGCCCTCCAGGCAATTTCATGTGGCCCTCGCCTCTCTCCTGCAGCCCTCCTCTGGTCCTACGGACCCTTACTTTCTGCTTTCAAGCAATGCATCCAGCTTCTTCCCAGCAGCAGCATAAGGAAAGGGGGGTGCACTGTGATGTAAGGGAGAGTGAGGGACTTAACTTCTGATGGCGGGGGGGCTCTTGACATCTAATGTAAGGGAAGGGGATGCGTTGAACATCTAATCTTACAGATACAACGGCCCTTTTGAGGGCAATCATAATGCTGATGCGGCCCACAATGAAATTGAGTTTGACACCCCTGAACTATAAGATAAGGTAAATTAATTATTTATTTGTGTATGGATTTGTTTCTAATCATGGAACAAAAACAAGATTTCATGCAGCATCCTGCTAGAGGTCGGCGTTGTCTTCACTTTACTAATTTGTTTCTATGAAGCATGTGCTTTAAAATTAATTCCTGTGCATAAGACCATAGGGAAGATATTACAGTGTTTTCACTTAGTAAATTAATAGTGATTTTCCATTCATGTCAATGTGTTTATGCTTACTGATAGATACTGTAACATTTAAGCTGAATTACATTTTTTGGAGAATTCAGATGCCACCTAGTGGTCATAAGTGGTGAGTCACTTTACTAGACATTAAAAGAAGTTTCATACCTCAGTCATGTCACGTACCCCCACCTTGTTGACCACAATGTCACCCCCCCCCCCCCTCCCCTCTTGTTTCACCCCTCTCCTCCTTCTCTTCCCCTCCCTTTCCCCCTTTTTTTCCTCCCCTTTCCCTACCTGTTCCACTTCCCCCACCAACTCCCCCCCTTCTCCCCTCCCCACCTTCCAATGCTATTTCTGAACTGTACCTGTGTATATTATGTTTGCTATACAATTTCCATCATGTTTCTGTGTTTTATTTGATTATTTGTCTTATAGATTACTCCTCCTGACGAAGCGGTGTTCATACCGTGCAACTAGAAGAGGACCAGTTAATCTATGAGAAACACCCCATCAACAGATATCTCTTGGGGAAACCCTGAGTATTTGTGTATTGTTTATTTAAAATAATTTTTATGTGATTTTTGTATGTTTGTTCTTTTATATGTAATAAACTAGCTGAATACCCGGCGTTGCCCGGTCTTCCTATCTTAACCTTTTGGGGAGGAAAATCATAGTAATATAAATATACCCATCTTTTATATAAGGGTGTAGGTAACTGTCATATATTTTTATTTGGCATATAAGTAATATGTGTACCAGGTATTATTGAAATATCTCCAGGCGTACAGAAGTTATGTGGGAACATACATTTTCCATTGATTTGCATGGGACTTTAAACAAAAACCCCGACCCTCACAAATGGGGGTAGTTAAGGGATAAATTAACTATCCTATAGTTTAAGTGGGCATATAAGTAACATGTGACCAAGTGTTATCGAAATATGTACAGCCGTTTGGAAGTTATGAAGTAACATGTATTTCCCATAGAGTTGAATGGGACTTTAAAGGAAAACCCCAACCATGGCAAATGGGGGTGGGTAAGGGTTAAACCACCTATCCTATGTTTGTTGCTGACATATAAGTAACATGTGTGCCAAGTTTCATGTTAATATCTTTAGCCGTTTGGACGTGATGCTGGAACATACATACATACATACACACACACGTTGAGTTTTATATATATAGATTAATACATTTTTATCTAAGAATTATTTACTTGTCTATTAATATCGAGGACACAACAAAAGTTGTAGGTTGTAGCATATGTTTGGCTAGCCCCAGCAGCTGCCCCCACGCTCCCACCTCTCCCCTCCTCTCTCCTATATCATTTTTGGATGATGGTACTATTTTATGTCTAGGCTTAGGTCTTGGTATTTGAGGCTATACTCAAAACGTCTCCAACAGTTTGAATCACCTTACAGACAATATAAAGTAATAATATTAGAAGTAGGTGTCAGTGGAAAAAGAATGCATAATGCCTTTTACACACAACCGGTTTTCACGACAAAAAAAATGCCATTTTATATATTGGTCGTGAAAACCGATCACGCGTATGCTCCCTAGCAGTTTTCTCGTCGAAAAAACTGCCCACAAAAAATTTAAACCAGTTCTCTTTCTCGTCGTGTTTCCCGCCAGTTTTTTTCTCGTCGAGAATACCGGTCGTGTGTATGCTTTTCCAAAGGGGGACAAAACGTGCATGCTCAGAATCAAGTATGCAGCCCAAAAGCAGCCCAAAGGGTGGCGCCATTTGAAAGGAACTTCCCCTTTATAGTCCCGTTGAACGTGTTGTACCTCACCGCGCTTTGGTCGGATGTTTTTTTGCATGAATGTGTGTATGCAAGTCAGGCTGGAGAGGAATCACGTCGGGAAAAAAATTGTTTTTTTTTCCTGCCGAGAAAAATGGCCGTGTGTACGAGACATAAGAGTAAAGTGCAAGTCATTTTAAAGCTGTTCCTTTATCGCCATCTAGTGGATCTAAACCAATGCAGCTATTAAATATTGACTATAAAAATTAGGTTTACTTTTTTATTGTTATGCCAATGAAATCAATCAAAGTTTTGAATTTTTCCATGCATCTTAAAAAAAAAGGGTAAGCTTACTACTTGGCACTTTTTTTTAAAAAATAACAGCCACACTAGCTTCTCTTATTAAAGGAGAACGTCACTTTTGTTAGAAAAAAAATCATTATAGGATTTTTACTTGGTACAAAAGCCATTTCATAATTTAAAGGGGTGGTTCCCCCTAAAAACTACTTTTTTTTATTACACTGCCCCCCCCCCCCCCCACATTACAATCCGATTAAGGCTATTATTATTTTTTTGATGCTGTACGTACCTTTGTACAGCATATTCACCCGTGCATCCGGGTTGCGAGTCCCGCGGGAGTGGGCGTTCCTAACAGGTCTGTGATTGACGTTTTGCCCAAAAACGAGCTCCCCCCCGTCGCGTAAGCCGCGTCACGATTGGCGAAAGGAGCAGAACGGCGATGCACATGCGCATGCGCAGTATAGCGCCGACTCGCCGTTCGGGCTCCTTTCGCCAACCGTGATGCGGCTTACGCGACGGGGGGGAGCTCGTTTTTGGGCACAGACATGTTAGGAACGCCCACTCCCGCGGGACTCGCAACCCGGATGCACGGGTGAATATGCTGTACAAAGGTATGTACAGCATAAAAAAAATAATAATAGCCTTAATCTGATTGTAATGTGGGGGGGCCAGTGTAATAAGAAAAAGTAGTTTTTAGGGGGAACCACCCCTTTAATGTTACTAAAAATTACATTACCAAATAAAGTTGATCCAAATTTTTTTTTTTTTTTTTTTAATCCATAAAATATGGCAGCCTGAAGTCGTTCTGTACTGCTGGTGTATGGAATGCCCCCAGAAATATCTTCAGTGTTTTGCAGAAAAAATAATTCTCAGAAGTCTGCACTAAGATACAGGTATTTTTTTAAAATATATTTATGTTTTTTTGTTTTTGTTTTTAACCACCAGAAACCTCAGTGGTGTCCTGTGCCCAAACCCTCTCTCCCTCAAAAGTTAATAAATAAATTCTCTGCAAGCAAAAAATTATCAGTGAGGAACTTTGGGCCAGATTCACAAAGCAGAATCTGTTGTTCTATCTATGCGACTGATTTATAGAATCAGTTACGCATAGATAGCCATAAGATCCGACAGGTGTAATAGTTTTACACTGTCGGATCTTAGGATGCAGTACCGCGGCCGCCGCTGGGGGGAGTTTGCGTCGTAAACCAGCGTCGGGTATGCAAATTAGGAGTTACGGCGATCCACGAAGCTGTTTCCCATCATTAAGTCGCAGCGAATGTTAGTTTACCGTCGCAAAGATAGGGCACCTTTAACAAAGTGGAAAATTACACCACCATGTTAAAGTATGCCCGTCTTTCCCGCGTCGCTTTTGAATTATTTTTACATTTTTTAATTTTCCCGGCCTAACTCTTTTTTGACGTCGCGATTCACAAAACGTCGGTGGATTGTAATTTTGCGCAAAGCACGGCGGGAAATTTGCAACAGGAGCATGCGCAGTACGTCCGGCACGGGAGCGCGCCTAATTTAAATGGTACCCACCCCATTTGAATTGGCCCGCCTTGCGCCAGACGGATTTACGATACACCGCCGCAAATTTCCAGGTAAGTGCTTTGTGGATCGGGCACTTAGACAGAAAATTTGCGGCGGTGTAACATAAATCGGTTACGTTACGCTGCGCCCGCTGTACGTGAATCTGGCCCTAAGTCACTTAATTACCACTAGCGGTTGGTAAGTGCCATGGGGCAGTTATGAAACAGTTCAGACCTTGACAGGCTAGGAGGGACTATATTAGCAGCTCCTTCGGTGGTGAGGAACATTTTGAGAAAATAAATAATGTTTTACTTGTTACTATAATTAATAGCCCAATTTTTTTTTTACTTTTTTTTTTTCTCAGTCTAGGCCGATACGTATTCTACATACTTTTGGTAAAGAAAAAAAAATCACAATAAGCGACTGGTTTGCGCAAATGTTATAGCGCCTACAAAATAGGGGACAGAATTATTATTTTTTATTATTTTTTTTTTTTACTAGTAATGGCGGCGATCTGCAATTTTTATTGGGGCTGCGACATTATGGCGGACACATCGGACACTTTTGACACATTTTTGGCACCATTCACATTTATACTGCGGTCAGTGCTCTAAATATGCACTAATTACTGTATAAATGTGACTGGCATTGAAGGGGTTAACACTAGGGGGGTGACGGAGGGGTTAAATATCGTGTGTACGCGGCATCACATTTTTAAAGCCAGGGTTATACTGTGTTCATAGCTATCCAGACACTCCAAGATGAGGCCATGGGGCAACTTTATGGTTGGCTGAATAATTAAAGTGACACTATGGTCAAAAACACATTTCTACTATGCTCCTTTGGTGCATCCTGCCTTTCCTCGAATCTACAATGATTTTCTGTTCCGAACCAACAACGCTGTTCAGCCGCTCTTCAAATGGCTGACTCTCTCAGCATTGTCGGTTCCTGACATTATCATCTTATCCAGGAGTCTCCATACTTTCTAAGCAAAGGGCCAGTTTACTGTCCTTCAGGCTTTAGGGGGGCTGAAATGTGGCTGGTGGGAGTAGAAAATGCCTCGGCATTACTGCCCCATCTTTGGTTTTAATGGGAGGAATAGTGCGCGATATCCTAGCTGCTGGGCCGATCCTGGGCGATCCCTACAATCAGCACAGTCCCAAGTCCGCTCACTGCTACACGGAGAGACAGCGGGCTACAAGTTTACCAGGTGATCGGAACTCACTGACAGCTCCGGATCACAGCCAGGGAGAACCGCTCAGCAGAGCCAGTGCTGATACTTCCCCTCTCCCCCTGCTGCTTGCACATCCAGACAGGAGAGGAGCGTGGTGCGGGCATCTATCCCTACATGGTGAGTAGGGATGGGGTGGCCCCACACAGAAGGAGGCTGCGCCCGAGTGGAAGGTGAACACTGAGGGCAGCTGGAAGCCCAGGAGCGAGAAGACCCCCAAAGTGGTACGCAGAAGCATCCCCAGAGTCTCAAAGCCTGGACTCTGTCTCCTACAATCTCCTCTCTGCTCCAGCATCAGCAGTGAGGCCTGGAGGACAAGGACGAGTGGGAGGTGCAGCAGAGCACCTCCCAGATCAAGAAGGTACTGGGCATCATACACTGACACAGACCTACCTACAGATACAGACTGGGATAGGGGGGCAGAGGAGGGACAGGGCTAGGGTTCTCTCTCTCATCTCCCCCCTCTCTCTGTCATCCCCCTCGCTCTCAAATCCCCACTCTCCCATCTCCCCTCTCTCTCTGTCAGCCCCCCTCTCTCAACGCCCCCTCTCTCTCATCTTCCCCTCTGTCTCAGCCCCCCTTTCTCTGTCAGTCCCCTCTCTCTCTCTCTCAAAAACCCTCTCGGCCCCCCTTCCTCCCTCTCAGCCACCCTCTCTCAGCCTCCCTCTATCTCAGCCCCCTTCCCTCTCTCTTCCCCAGCCACCCTTTCTGTCAGCCCCCTCTCTCTCATTGCCCCCCTCTCTCTCATCTCCCCACACTCTTTCATCTCCCCCTCTCTCTGTTAGACCCCCTCTCTCTCTCAGCCCCCCTCCACTCTGTCATTCCCCTCTTTCTCTCTTAACCCCTCTCTCTGTCAGTCCCCCGTCTCTCTCTGTCAACCACCATCTCTCAGCCCCCCTCCCTCTCTCTCAGCCCCCCTCTCTGTCAACCACCCTCTCTCAGCCCCCCTCTCTCTCAGCCACCCTTTCTGTCAGCCCCCCTCTAAACCACCCTCTCACGGCCCCCTTCCCTATTTTAGCCACCCTTTCTGTCAGCCCACCTCTCTTTCAGCCCCCCTCCCTCTTTCTCATTCACCCTCTATCACAGCCCCCATTTCTTTGTCAGTCGCCCCCTCTCTCTCAGCCCCTCCCTGTCTCTCAGCCCCACTTCTCTCTCTCAGCCCCCTACCTGTTTCAAGCAAAAACACTGCACATACTGACTCCCACCACCACCACGACTTAAAATCACGGAAGTGGTCATGATGGTTAGAGTGTTAATATCTCTCAGAAGAAGTAAACCTGTGTATACTGATTCCATTTCACTTGATCATTCTCTAGTTGTGTTAAATTGGTGTGTGGGGGGGTGGGAAGCACTTGGGTTTCTACTTTCTTCCCTCAGGTTACCCGCCTGAGGCCTCCACATGGCAGCTTGTGCCTGAGAGGGCATTGTGCCCCTCTCAGACTCCACTCTGGGACAAGAACCAGAGCTCAATGTGCTCACTGAATAAATAGAGTCTCCCAGCTGGACTTCAGAGACTGCCTCATGCTGTCACCTGCATAGCTTCACACCTACTATCCAGAAACTTCTCAAGTCACTTGGCTACAGAGGAAGCTATAAACTAGATCGGCAGCAGCTGAACACAATGAGCAGACCTAACTAGCAGATTACAGCTTCAGTAGGTTCAGTGAGCAGAATATGTTTTTGTCTACCAAATAATTGCAGCCACACTGCTCACAGTATGGCAACTAAATGTCCCTATCAAAGGCACAATCTAACAGCTATCTAACTGTCCTAGCACCTACCTAGGGGGGTGCGACATCCGGGAGTTTCACCCTCTCTATTTGTCCTGTTTACCATTCTCACTGAAAGTAAAAGAAAATTCTCAAATCTAGAGCTGACATCAGAACAGGAATAGAAGGTGGAACGGAACCCCAAATGGGACAGGGGTTAACGCCGTTTACGATATTCCATTCTGAACCCAAGACAGCTTATCAACACTCCACAATCCGGCAGACGAACCCCAATAACGAGACACAGCTCTGTTTGAGGTTCAAACGAATAGACTTTAATGAGAAAATCAGGCTTCTTATATACAGTTAGGAACCACAATGAACAATGACCCAACTCCACCCACAACATTATACAATGAGCCCAATACACATCTTTTGGTAGACCTTCTGGCACCAGCTCTTGATCTAATCTACATGAGTTAATTAACTACAGCTTATAAATCAGACATCTGACCTTTAGACTGTCTTGTTAAAGCGGGAGTTCACCTGAAATTTTTTTTAACATTAGATTCATGCTCATTTTGTCAAGGGGAATCGGCAATTTTTTTAAAAAACGAAGCAGGACTTACCGTTTTAGAGAGCGATCTTCTCTGCCGCTTCCGGGTATGGTCTTCGGGACTGGGCGTTCCTATTTGATTGACAGTTTTCCGACAGGCTTCCGACGGTCGCATACATCGCGTCACGAGTAGCCGAAAGAAGCCGAATGTCGGTGCGGCTCTATACGGCGCCTGCGCACCGACGTTCGGCTACTTTCGGAAAATCGTGACGCGATAGATGCGACCATCGGAAGCCTGTCAATCAAATAGGAACGCCCAGTCCCGCAGCCCATACCCGGAAGCGGCGGAGAAGATCGCTCTCTAAAACGGTAAGTACTGCTTTGTTTTTAAAAAAACTACCCGATTCCCCTTGACAAAATTAGCATGAATCTAATGTTAAAAATTAAAGGAGTTGTAAAGGAAAACATTTTTTTGCCTAAAATTAATGTCTGCAAGGTAGACAGACAGAATAGTGGAATGATTCTGTTAAAAAACGAGTAAATACCTATTAAATTCCTTCATCTTTATCACCTCCAGCGTTCTAGTTTCTGTTTTCTCATTCACTTCCTGGTTTGCGGCGCTCGTTCATGTAAGAACTACATTTCCCAGTATGAATTGCGGCACGCCCAGTAATTCACACCTCCTTGAAGTCTCTAACACGTAGAGAGCGTCCTGCCACACAGATGTAGTTCCCAGGAGGGGGCGAGCACGTCACTGACCACCGCAGTAAAGCCTCCCTTCGCGGTGGTCAGTAAAATCAGACAAGCAGGAAGTGAACAGAACAGAGAAGAAATAGCAACTTCTGAGCAAAAACGAACAATGAGGAAGTGAAAAGAGGAATGTCTGCAGGTAAAGGATGCTTATTATGAAAAAATAAATTCCTTTACAACCCTTTTAACATTTCCGGGTGAACCTCCACTTTAACTCACAATCCACATTTATCATCAATAGAACTTCACACATTGACAGGTTCTTAGGAGCCAGACTAAGATTCATTTACATGACAGTAGCAGACGACATTAACACCTTAACAGTCGGTGTTCCCACATTGAATGAGTCACTCTTTCTATTGACCTGTTGGGTTCAGAATCAACAACCTGTAAATAGTTCTTGCAGACATTCTTGAATATATTGTGGATTACAGACCCATGTTAAAACAATCCAACATATGTCCCTTATTTCCTGGCTCATTCTGTGTAAGAGCTTCTGGGTCCCACGGCCCTCCCGTTACAGAAGGGAAATCTTCTAATGGTGACACCCCAGGACTCTCTTGCCACGTGTACACGACCATTTTTTATGACGAGAAAAATGCAATTTTTTTAATTGGTTGTGAAAAACATTCTTGTGTAGGCTCCAGAGTATTTTTCTCGATGAGAAAAATGGGCGTTAAAAATTTAGAACCTGCTCTATTTTTTGTCATCGTTTTTCTCGTCGTGAAAAACGGTCGTGTGTACGCTTTAACGAGGGGGGAAAAACGCGCATGCTTAGAAGCAAGTTATGAGATGGGGAAATTAGCATAAGCAGCCCAAAGGGTAGCGCCATTCGAATGGAACTTCCCCTTTAGAGTTCCGTCGCACGTGTTGTACGTCACAGCGCTTTGCTCGAGCATTTTTTTTCACGATCGTGTGTATGCAAGGCAGGCTTGAGATGAATCACTCTAAGAAAAACGTTGTTTTTTTCCATGACATTAAAAACGGTCGTGTGTACGTGGCATCTCACTTTGGAGGCATTTCATCTCGCTTCCTGTTTTCAGTGTTTCATCCTCGCTTGTGATGTGTTGCACTATTTCAGTTATCTTCTGTATGCCTTTTTCATGTATTTTGGAAAAATCTGCCCAAATTTTTTTTATAAAAATACAAAATAAAAAAACAAACAAACCCACTAACAAATTTATAGCTAGATTCAGGTAGGCCGCCCTAACTTTGCGGCGGCGTAGTGTATCGTGTTTACACATACGCCGCCGTAAGTTAGCGAGGCAAGTACATGATTCACAAAGTACTTGCCTGCTAAGTTACGGTGGCGTAGCGCGAATGCGGCGGGCGCAAAATAGGCTGAGGCGGCGTGTTTTATGTTAATTTGGGTTGACCTAAAGTGATTGACGTTTTTTTTGGAACGGCGCATGCGCCGTCCGCCTACATATCCCAGTGTGCATTGCGGCTAAGTCCGCCGCACGGTCCTATTGCTTTCGACGTGGACGTAAATGACTTAAATCCCTATTCAAGGACGACTTACGCAAACAATGTACATTTTTCGAATTTCGACGCGGGAACGGTGGCCATACTTAACATTACTATTCCAGCTATTTGATGCCAGCTATTTGATGGAATAACTTCAGGCCTGATAATGCGTTACGTAAACGGCGTATCTGTACTGCGTCGGCCGGGCGTACGTTTGTGAATAGGCGTACCTAGTGATTTACATATTCTACGCCGACCGCAATGGAAGCGCCACCTAGCGGTCAGCCTAAAAATTACACTTTAGGATACGACGGTGTAAGACACTTACGCCGCTCGTATCTGAGCCTAATTTAAGCGTATCTGGTTACCAGAATACGCTTAAATTAGCGTTGGCGCAGATTCAGACTTAGGCTGGCGTATCTACTGATACGCCAGCCTAAGTCTTTCTGAATCTAGCTATTAGTTTACAGGGGAGAGTAGCTTGTACATTGCAGTTCTATGTGATAATAAAGTAGTGGATTCTAAAGGTGTCATACTGATATATTGCTAAATGGAAGTGATACATTTGTCTTTTGAACAAGGTTTTATATCTACGTACAACCGTAAAATAAAGTTAAATGAGGAAATACCAATATTCAACCCCAACAACTCTGAATGTTTTAGAAAAAACTATTTTATCATATATTTTGGCCAGAAAATCTAAAATAGCTAAATGCATATATGTTCCACTAGAGGTCACTAGACACAAAGAATTGGTAACTATGCCTCATTAATGGTAATATACACTACATGGGGCTATCCTTCAAATGACTGGCTCGGATTCACGTAGATCGGTGCATAGTTATGCCGCTGTAGCGTATCTCATATGCGATACACCGACGAAACACAGAGAGGCAAGCACAGTATTCACAAAGCACTTGCCCCCAACGTTGCGCCAGCATAACGTAAATTCCTAGGCGTAAACCGGCCTAATTCAAAGTAGGTGGAAGTGGGCGTGATACATTTAAATGAACCGTGACCCCATGCAAATGATGGGCCGAACGAACGGCGCATGCGCCGTCCCGTAGACGCTTCCCAGTGCGCATGCTCAGAATCACGTCGGAACGAATGGCTAAGATACGTCGAATCACTGAACGTAACCTACGCCCAGCCCTATTCACGTAGTACTACATAAACTACGTAAAATACGACGGCTGTTACGTGGTCTATACCTTTGCATGGGATGCGCCTCCTTTATGTGGAATAACTTTACGCCGGACGTACGCCTTACGTAAACGGCGTATATTTCTGCAAAGGGCGCAAGTACGTTCGTGAATCGGCGTATCTCCCTCATTTGCATATTTGCAATGAGGCGGCCAGCGTAAATATGCGCCCAAGATACGCCGGCGTAGGAAAGTTATGTGGGTCGGAGGAAGCCTATTTTCAGGCGTATCTAGTTCTATGGGCACGGCGCATAGATACGACGGCGCACATTTACACTTACGCGGCGTATCTGTAGTGTTCAGCTGTTTCCAGTGCTGTGTACTGGTAGGCTCTGTTCACATCTAGGCGTCTAATATGCCTGTCGCCCAAAAGAAGTTTGAGAACAGGAGAACCGTGATTCTGTTTGCACAATTTTACGACGTTTCGTCGGTCAACAATCCAAAAATCATGGCGCAATTGGGGTAATGGGGATCACAAGGGCGTCCCGCGATTTGCTATGATTCGGGATTGAGGACAGAATCGCGGTGATTCCGCCCATGATCCGGGACACCTAGAGGTGAACGAAGTTTTAGGGCTCATGCACACTGCAGCTCAAAGAAGCGGCTCCTACAGGCTTTTGCGCTTTTTTTGAGATCCTACTTTTTCTGCCTGGAAACTCCCCTCTATATTGGCCAATCTGTCTACGCATCACTGTAGCTTTTTCACGAGTTTACAGGCATATGCTCTTAAAGGCAGAAAAACCCCCATCAAACTTGCATTTTTGAGAGGAGCTTTTGAGCAGAAAAGACACCAATAGGTAGATTCAGGTAGAGTTAGGCCGACTTATCAGTAGATAAGCCGACCTAACTCAGAATCTACGCCGACTTATGTTTAAGCGTATGCTCAAACAGAGATACGCTTAAACATATCTAAGATAGGACGGCTTGCTCCGTCCTATCTTAGATTGCAATTTTTCGGATGGCCGCTAGGTGGCGCTTCCATTGCGGCCGGCGTAGAATATGTAAATGAGTTTCTACGCCGATTCACGAACATACGCCCGGCCGCCGCAGTCGATTTATGCCGTTTCCGTAAGGCCTTTACAGGCCTAAAGTTATTCCACCTATTAGGTGGAATAACAATGTTAAAGTATGGCTGCCGTTCCCGCCGCGAGATTCGAAATTTTAACGTCGTTTGCGTAAGTCGTCCGCGAATCGGGATTTACGTCGTTTACATCCACGTCGAAATCAATAGGCCCGTGCGGCGTACGTAACCGCAATGCACACTGGGAAATGTAGTCGCCCGGCGCATGCGCAGTGACAAAAAAACGCCAAAAACGTGAGGTCAAGCCTCATTACCATTAAACACGCCCCCCCAACCCATTTGATTTAGGCGCCCTTACGCCCGCCGCGTTAACACTGCGCCGCCCTAAGTAAGTGCTTTGAGAATCATGTACTTGCCTCTCTAACTTAAGGCGGCGTAGTGTAAACACGCTAGGCTACGCCGCCGCAAATTAGCGCGCCCCTACCTGAATCTACCTAAAAGTGCACAAAAGAGCATGAAAAAGCGCAAACAAGCTTGAAAACACACAAACAATAGGACAAACTAGCTGAGGGTAGGGTTTGTAAAAAAAAAAACCTTTTACTCAAAAAAGCTCAAAGACACAGATTGGATGACTCGGCCCCACGCTCCCCTCCCTTTGTCACAGCATTTGATTGACAGCAGTGGGAGCCAATGGCTGCTGCTGCTATCAATCTGCCCAATGAGGAAGGAGACAGCAACGAGGGCTGTTGCACATTGCTGGATCGAATTAGGTTCAAGTAAGAATAAGGGGAGTTGGGCGAGGAGAAAATTCTGGACCGCCACACTCAAAATCAATGTCTTTATTAAAAAGAGGTAATAATCCAAAAAATACAAGCCACAGCAAACAACGGAATACAGCTACTGACGCGTTTCACACTTTCAAAAGTGCTTATTCATTGGAACATTTTTTGGATTATTACCTCTTTTTAATCTTCCGGCTCAGCGGGGATCAATGGAGCGATCCCCGCTGAGCAAGCGGATGTTCACGGGGCTGATCATCACGGGATCCGCCCGTGTGAAAAGACCTCAAGTTCACATGGACACACTCCAAATCTTGGGAAAAGACTTTGAAGAAGAATTGAAGCTGTTATAGGTGAAGACTGAAGTTACCCAATGGGGTCACCCATAACCCATATTGATGCTCATGGATATGGAATGGGGTGTTCAAACAAACTCATATGGGTGTCAGGTGTCCACAAAGTTCTGGTCATATAGTGCTTAATAGTTTTTTATCACTTTTATAAAAGAAATATATTTTTTTAGGTTTACAAGCTTGGAAAATGTACTATAGGGCCAGATCCACATACATTTGGATCGGCGCAGCGTATCAGAGATACACTACGCCTACCTTACCTGGCGTATATTCGAATCCTCAGCGAGTTTGCGCCGTAAGTTACGGCGGCGTAGTGTATTTCTGGCGGCGGATTTGAAATTGGGCGGGTTTGGGCGGGTTTCATTTAAATGAAGCGCGTCCCCGCGCCGAATGAACTGCGCATGCGTTGTCCAGAAATTTCCCGCCGTATTTTGCACGAAATGACGTCGCAACAACGTCATTTTTTTAACTTATGCCGGGTACAGACGAGAGGATTGATCCAATGGATACAGTCCGCCGGACCGTATCCGCGGATAAATCCTCTCGAGGATTTCCCCGGATTTGGATCCGATGGAGTGTACTCACCATCGGATCGAAATCCGCGCCGAAATCCCTTCGCGATGACGTGTCGCGCCGTCACCGCGATGATGACGCGGCGACGTGTGCGACGCTGTCATATAAGGATACCCACGCAAGCGTCGAATCATTACGACGCATGCGAGGGAGGGAATCGGACGGATCGATCCGGTGAGTCTGTACAGACCACCGGATCGATCCGCTGAAGCCGATTCCAGCGGATAGATTTCTTAGCATGCTAAGAAATTTTTATCTGCTGGAAATCGGTCGGGCCGAAAAAAATCAGCGGAAAAAGATCCGCTGTGATGTACACACCAGCGGATCTATCCGCTGGAACTGATCCACAGATCAATTCCAGCGGATAGATCCTCTTGTGTGTACGGGGCCTTAGACGTGAGTTACGTCCATCCCTATTTAAAATTTTGACGCGGGAACGACGGCCATACTTAACATGGCAAGTCTATCTATACGCCGCAAAATACCAGCTTTAACTATACGCCGGAAAAAGCCGACTACAGACGACGTTAGAAAATGCGACGGCCGCGCGTACGTTCGTGGATCGTCGTAAATCGCTAATTTGCATACCCGACGCGGAAAACGACGTGAACGCCACCCAGCGGACGCCAAAGTATTGCATCTTAGATCCGAAGGCGTACGAAGACGTACACCTGTCGGATCTAACCCAGAAGCCGTTGTATCTTGGTTTGAGGATTCAAAACAACGATACGACGCAGGAAATTTGAAAGTACGCCGGCGTATCAGTAGATACGCCGGCGTACTTCGTCTGTGGATCTGGCCCATAGTCTTTAATTGCTTATATGAAAGCATGTGCACTTCAGGAAAATATACTGGAATGTTAAAGCAAGCTCTGATATTTATAAAAGTGCTCAGTAGGGAGATCACTCTACACCCCAAGTATGAATGTTGCATGCTAAGAGCTTAGATTTTCAGCTGAGAAATATTTGTCACCAACCTCCAAACATTCCTATGGAGAGTTCACAAAGGTTGCACTGTACATGGCAAACTTGTAAATGCTGAGTTGAGGAATGGAGGGGATTTTCCAGCTGAGGTCACAAATATCAGTAAATACCCGATGTCCCTTTTCACTCAAAATGGATAAATCTGTTTTGCCTGGATTTGTTCTTTACACCAACAATAGCAGAGTGTTATATGAGGACATGCATAATTCAGCTTTTGGTGGACTGCTCATAACTAAACTCTGCGTTTTCATTGGTCTAAAGCAGTCTTTTTCAACCAGGTTGCCCAGGCACCTTGGGTGGCCTTGAGCTTTCGTGCCTTGGCAAAATGTCTAAAAATTTATTTAAAAAATGGTATACAGTACAAACCAGCATGTGGCTCAAGGCTGCCGTTTAGCTACACAAAGCCATGAGTTTTCATTATGCGCCATTATGACTTTATAAACCAGTGGTCTCCAAAATGCGGCCAGAGGGCCGGATGCGGCCCTTTGCTTGCCTTTATCCGGCCCTTGGGGCACTATCCCTCCCACTGATACGAGACACTATTCTACCATCTGACACCGACAGTGAAGAACCATTTCTCCCACTGACACCACTAATGGGGCATTATTCCTCCCTATGATACCAACGATGGGGCACTATTTCTCCCCTTAATACCAGATGTTTAGTCCCACTGATGCCAGGAAAATTTCCACCCCCGCTGGCCAAAGTCCGGCCCTCCAAGAGTCTGAAGGACAATAAACCGGCCCTTTGTTTAAAATGTTTGGAGACCCCTGTTCTAAACACTGACATCCTAACAACCAATGAAGTCATGAAGCATCCTTGTTTGACCCTCCTCTGCCTCCCTCCTTCAGCACTGGAGTCACATTAGCAGAATGATGGAGAGAAAATGAGGGAGAAGAGAAACATAGGAATACTAGGCAGTACCAGTGTGCAAAAGTGTATTTGTTTTTGTCTAATGTTGGGTGTCCTACGTGTGGATGTTGCTGCATTGTGTAAAACTCTTAGGCCGCGTACACGCGTACACACAGTCGGTCCAAACCAATGAAAACGGCCTGAAGTCCAGTTTCATCGGTCCAAATGACCGTGTGTACGGCCCATCGGTCCGTTGTCCTTCGGTCAAAAATTTTAGAACTTGCTTTAAAATCGAACCGATGGACTGCTGCCCGATAGGTCCAAACCGATGGTTAGTACACAAAAGCATCGGTTCAAAACCCATGCTCAGAATCAAGTGGACGCATGCTTGGAAGCATTGAACTTCGTTTTTTTCAGCACGTCGTGTGTTTTACGTCACCGCGTTCTGACCCGATCGGTTTTTGAACTGATGGTGTGTACGCACATCAGACCATCAGGCCACTTCTGCGGTGAACTGATGAAAACGGTCCGTCGGACCATTCTCATCGGTTTGGACCGACCATGTGTACGCGGCCTCAGAAAAGTTTTTCACATTTTGGAATGAGGTGCCTCGACATCATTTTAAAAGGTGCCCTAAATTAAAAATTCTGCCGTTCCGTGACACGATCGCAGGACTCCGGCGGACATAGAGTCCCGTTGCTTTCCCTGCCCGTGCCATTCTGCCGTTCCGTGACATGATCACAGGACTCCGGCGGACATAGAGTCCGCGGGTCCCGTTGCTTTGCCTGCCCGTGACATTCTGCCGACGTATATTTACGTGAGGCAGTTGGCAAGCAGATAAGAAGTAATACCATTTTCACACCCCAGCAGGTTCTCTCCAGTGGTGTGACTTGTCCCCTGCAGTAGGATGACCACATTTCCAAACTACCATTCAGGGACACCCTCCCTTCCCAAAATTCAGCTTGTGCTGTAATGAAACAGCACAGTGATTGGACACAAGAGGTGGGATTTATGATTTCTCCAATCACAAGCAGGGGGCAGGATTGTGCTCCTCCAGGCACTCCCAGCCAGGACAAGTACTTCAGTTAGTAAAGCGGTGATGTGGCGGCCTTTTTTGGGGGCATCAGATTGGCCCGGGGGGTGGCTGTGTCAGTTTCATTCCGGGACACTGTATTGTCCTGGAATGAATGTGCCCGGGACAGACCTGCAAAATGCGGGACTGTCCCGGGCAATCCGGGACACGTGGTCACCCTACCCCGCAGCCGCTTCTTTAAGCTGCTTATGGTCACATGCTCACCCTCACCATGTACAAGGGTTCATAGGTGTGCGCAGCCTATTGCATTAGGGTGTGCACCCCAAAGCTCCAACACATATGCGTTTGACATATTTACCAGCCTCTTCCCAGCTCTCCATCTTGAAACAATGGGAGGAAGGGGGAGCCAGGGAGCATGTGGGGGACCCGGGCATCAGAAGGAAGAGGAACATGGAAATGAGGGGTGGTTGGGGTGGCATTTATTAGTACCAATCCTCTATATTTTCCTCCTGTGGCAGCTGAATGTTGACAAAAGGGAGAGGAGGAGAAGCCTACTTTCAGCTGCTGCAGGAGGAAAATACAGATAGGTTCCACTAAATTCCACCTCTCATGTCCAGGTTCTGAGGGTCGGCAAGGAAGGATTGTGGTTTACCTGTCACCTGCCCACCATTGACAGGTTGACAACCCCAGGATTAGGGTGTGCCCAGGCACACCTGGCACACCCCTTGCGCACGCCTATGCAAGGGTTATTAGCCCTGCATTGTACATTATGACAAAGAAGGACTGCCCACAGAGCCAGAGCTCAAGGTGGAAGAGGTGAGCCTGGAGCAGGGGATAGGGTAAGTATTAATGTCTGTTCCTCTACCCCCTAGACATGAGCATTTACCTCTTGCAGTGACTGGGGCCTCACTGCAACTGAAGATTTGTTTCCTAATTCCTGGAGTTGGAATTTAAGCCTTATATTCTTTGATATTGTGGAAACATTTTACTGTTACCAGATGCCTATAGTAACAGAGATGGTGTCCTGGTTTGGGTCTACTGAGCATTTTTAAATTAAATTCATTTCTCATTCCCTAATTATAGGATGTGTGTGCAAACTGTTATTATGCAAAGCGTTAAAATGCCTTGCAGACATTCACACTACATGCCGTTCATCACAACGAATCTAATGAATTTTAAAATCGGTTAGACCTCATTAGTTGTCATTTGTGTAGTAAAACTTTATATAGATTTTTTTATTTTTATTTTTGGCAAGACCCCAAGCCTGATGCGTTTGGCATTTCCATAAATTAACTGTCTGTTCTATCTAAAACCCCAAGGGGGCGCTAGGGAATTTGAGTCAAGTTCACGTTATCTATATTTACACTCATATTTATAGAATCACTTGGGCCACCACTGACTCCTGTGGAAAGCCTGCCATGTATCATCCTTGCCGCTCACCTTTGTACACATTCACCACACATTAAATGCTGTGCAAATAAGCAATTGCCCTCTGTACCCATGCTGAAAGAGTTTATAACTACATCGAAAAAATGGTTCTAATGGAAGGCAACCTTGACAGATCAATAGGACAGTCTCATTGATAATGTAATAAAAGATATGAAGCATATATTTTATTTATTTAAATGTAAAAAAATATGTATTAAATTTATTTTTTGTTTTTCGAATTTATATTTGTTTATGCTTCTTTTAGGCTACTTTCACACAGGGGGCATGGGCGGCGGCGCCGGTAAAGCGCCGCTATTTTTAGCAAAGCTTTACCGTTGTTTTTGTGGTGCTATTCGGTCGCTAGTGGGCGCTTTTAACCCCCGCTAGTTTCCGAAAAAGGGTTAAAACCGCATGCATAGCGCCGATGGCTGTTCGGCGCCGCTGTTCATTGATTTCAACGGGCAGGGGCGCTTTAAGAGAGCGGTCCTACAGCGCCTCAAAGATTCGGCTAGCAGGACTTTTTTGTGCATCCTGCCAGCACACCGCTCCAGTGTGAAAGCCAGAGAGCTTTCACATTGAAGTGAAAGAAGAGGCTCTTTCAAGGCGCTTTGCAGGTGCTTTTTTTAGCGCTATAGCGCCTGCAAAGCGCCTCAGTGTGAAAGCAGCCTTATGCTTCCATAGTCTGGTTAACTGTTTTGTTAAAGAGCAAAGGGGGGGGGGCATGGCTGCAAGGAGGACTCTGATAGGTAGGGGAGGGGACATGACTGCAAGGAGGACTGTGATGGGGGGACCATGACTGCAAGGAGCACTGTGATGGAGGAGGGCTTTGCTGCCAGAAGGACTGTGATGGGGGGCCATGACTGTAAGGGACACTGTGATGGGGGGGACAAAGACTGCAAGGGGTACTGTGATGGGGGGAGGGCATTGCTGCAAGGAGGACTGTGATGGGGGGCCATGACTGCAAGGGGTACTGTGATGGGGGGAGGGCATTGCTGCAAGGAGGACTGTGATGGGTAGGGGAGGGGGCATGACTGTAAGGAGGACTGTGATGGGGGGCCGATGCCATGACTGTAAGAGGCACTGTGATGGGGGCGGGATGACTGCAAGGGGTACTTTGATGGTAGAGGGAGCTGTGATTGCTAGGGGCACTTTGATGTAATAATTCCCCTAATACCAAAGATGAGACATTGTTTGTTCTAACTGATGCCAGGGCGTTTTCTTCTCCCACTTGCCACACTCCGGCCCCCCTAAAGTCTGAAGCACAGAAAACTGGCCTTTTGATTAGAAAGTTTGGAGACCCCTGATCTAGAATGAGAATACAGACAGCCTGTTCATTCAGTTTATCTCTTGTTCAGGATATTACAACAAGGTGCCACAAAGAAATCCAAGTAATCAAAGGAGTTTTCTGTTCACTGCTGGCACAATTATGCACATTGCAACCATTGATGCCTATGGAATGCCTATGAAAATATTTGCAACTTCTTACTTTGCAGACTAACTAAAAGTGTCTTAAAGTAGATAAAAATCCTAACTAAATGATAGTTTATTAAAACACTGTATAATTGTAGTTTTGGTAAAAAAAAAAAACGCAGTTTTACCATTTTTAATCCTTTATTGCATCTCAGAGCTGCTGATCCCCTGCTGCCTCTTTTGCAGCCACTTCCCACAGTACAAGGATGGCTGAATGGCATTTTTTATGGCATATTTTTTGATGATGACATCAGTAGACCTTACCATTGTAATGTTTCTTGAAATGGCCATGTAGTCTCTATCAGAAGCCCTTGTGACAGGGTGACAATGCAGGAGCACAATTGGGAGGGACAGGGTATGATCACCTTATAACAGCAAGTGCCTGAAAAACTACCCTCATGGCAGGATCACCAGTTATTAGTTTAATTAAAGCTGCAGATTTATAGAGATTGGACAATTATTTTTAGGTCGCTTTAATATGTTAAAAATAATATGTGTAGCACCCTTTAGGCCGGGTTCACACTTGTGTGATGTCAGACATCGCATGGGATTCACACCACACTTCAGTGCCGATCACATGCGATGTCTGTGCAGTGCGAGTTCAGCCATACAGTTGTACACTGTATGCCCATTGTGTACACTGCTAGCAGGGAATCAGTTACTGGAGAAAAGACATTACGTTTTTACTGCATTTATACTGCATACTGGTTTATCGAGACTGTCGTTAAGTGCGCCAACACTTCTTAACAGGCCCCAACAGTAGCCAGCAGATGCACAGCATAAAGAACTGCACTCCTGTGAAAACTCATCCTGCAAGTCCCCTTTGTTCACTTCTCCCCTTTCCTTCATTTCTATGGACAGTGTACATCCAGTTAATTTAGGTCTAGCATAATCACCATTAACACACTTTGGCTGCATAGTTCCAGTGTTTGGTAAATCAAGCTTTATTACTGCTCACTGCTGCACTTTAGGTGGCCTTGCTACAGTTTTTTTCTCCCTTTGGATGGCAAGTGTCATCTTATGGCTAGTTCTTATTACTAATCACCCTGTGGGCTTAACTGTGTTATTACCATTGTTAATCCATTTCTATGCTTACTTCGTTACCAACTATATCAGGTGACAAGACATTAACTTTTCCTTTACTAAACGTTTAGTGCCTGTTTTCTTTGATGTAGTACTACTACAGGGTACTAAGTTTTACTTTCAGTGATTTTCTGTGACATTGCAGGCTTTGTACACTGAGAATAGTGGGCCAGATTCACGTAGAATCGCGGCGGCGTAACGTATCGTATATACTTTACACCGCCGCAAGTTTTCATCGCAAGTGCCTGATTCACCAAGCACTTGCGTGAAAACTTACGCCGGCGGCCTCCGGCGTAAGCCCGCGTAATTCAAAGGGGCGTGTGCCATTTAAATTAGGCGCGCTCCCACGCCGGACCTACTGCGCATGCTCCGTTTTGAAATTCCCGCCGTGCTTTGCGCAAAGTGACGTCATTTTTTCGAACGGCGACGTGCGTAACGTACTTTCGTATTCCCGGACGTCTTACGCAAGAAAAAAAAAAATTGAAATTCGACGCGGGAACGACGGCCATACTTTAACATGGGCTGTGTAAAGTTAGGGCAGGTAAAACGACGACTAACTTTGCGACGGGAAACTATACTAGCGACGACGTACCGAACGCAAAAAACCCTTGTGGATCGCCGTAAAACCTCATTTGCATACCCGACGCTGGAATATGACGCAAACTCCACCCAGCGGCGGCCACGGTATTGCATCCTAAGATCCGACGGTGTAAGACAATTACATCTGTCGGATCTAAGGGCTATCTATGCATAACTGATTCTATGAATCAGTCGCATAGATACTCTGAGAGATACGACGGAGTATCAGAGATACTCCGTCGTATCTCTTCTGTGAATCTGGCCCAGTGTGTCAAATGGGCTGAAGTTCTTAAAGAGGTTGAAGCAAAGAACAGAGGACCCACCCTAACCAGTGGCTTATACAGGGATTGCGCTGCATATGCAAAACCCAAACATACATAAAAATAATAATTTTAAATAACACTTATAATCCTTTTCCTGCATCCTGTACATGTACGTCATACTATTTTACATGGCAACCTAAGGAACTCCTCAGTAGCAGTGTAAGTAATATGTATCAATAATTAAAGGGCTGGGGACTTTGAAATCTCCACCTGCAAGTTCCCACACCAATGCCTATGGTTTAGGTATTCTGCCGGTCACCTTTCCCCAAGGAGCTTTCTACTCTGTCTCTATACCATGGTTGCCAGCTTAGTCCTTGAATTATTGACACATATTACTTACACTGCTTCTATGGCTGAATAAATCCACATAGGGCACTGGGAGAAAGTTGGATAAGTCAGTCATTAAAAGGGATGCATTAGCAATACAACATTGCAGTCTCAATTTAGGGGTATGCACTAGGTTTGTGATCCTGTGACATGCCAAATAAAAGTCCTCGTTGTCCAAGCAGTTTAACACTACACATGTTTTCTGCTCAGCTAAATAAAATGAGCCTCTTAGGACAATTATGAAACCTTCTATCAACACGTATTTGTAGACAGCCATTTCAGACTCACCGGGGTGGCAATATCTGTGCATTCGAGAGACTCCGCTGTTCCAGTTTTACAATAAGTCTAATATGCACCAACTGTTTCAACATCGCAAAGCCCTTTTAAACAATACTTTTACAACTGCAGAAATATTTGGCAGTCTGCACACCATCCATTATAGTTTAGATGCCGACACCGTGTGGAAAATACTACTATAAAAAGGAAAATTCTATGCTCCTTTGAGAGAGAAAAAGTTGGCTGGATTTGCAAGAGAAATATTTCATCTCCTTGTACTCATAAAGGTGTCAAACATACTTACAACTACATTATGAGATCTTCAGAAAAACATAACGCAAACCTAAACAAATTCATTGTGCTTCTGGCTGTTCTTACTTGTAACTTCTAAAACTTGTAAATTCTACAATTCTATGTTTGGCTATATTAAGAAAGAAGGAAGCCCTAAGAACTTATTTAACAGTCTGGGCAGGTTAACTTTAGAAACACAGAGCCAGAAGAGGGCTACATTTAGGCTAGCAAGCCAGAGAGTATAGGTGGGACAGTGTTACTACTAAGTCAGCAGTTTGACAGACAGCAGCCAATAAACTAGTGGGAGTCAAAACCAGCCGGGTATGGATGGTGCTGAGGGATACGACTGTCAAGACTCAACGCCAGGAATAACCAGAGTCAAAGCCAAAGCAAGGCCAAGGAAATAAGGTCAACTCAGCTAAGTCCTTTCAGTCCTTTGAGATGAATAGACAACTAAGGACATACATAGAAAGCTGGTAAACATACAATGGGTGGACAATAGGCAGGGAATGTGAAGTAATAGAAGGCCTTGTAGGAGAAGCTGAGGATCACCGATATTCAGAAAGGGAAGCAGGAACCAACCCCAAAGAGTGAAGCAGAGGGAGCATGTTTAAAGGATGAATACGTGAGGAATGACCCACCTCCAATCTTTTTCCACCATACTGTATGAATGCACAGCAGGTATATCTGTATCACCCACCAGGGTAACCAATGCTGTATCCTGGCCTAGGCCAACAGGGTCCAGGCCTAGGGCTGCACTTTGCAGGGGGGCAGCATGGAAAGAGTCCCCGCCGGCTTGTGCTACACTGTTAGTGTAACGCAAGCTGCCTCTAATTTTGACTGTCCTATCATCCTGGACCACAAACCTTCCTCACTGTGCTATATGTTTTCTGCTGTTTCATTGACATGGTTATCTTCTTAGTCCTCTCCAAAAAATTATCAGAAATTTGTTCTTAAAGTAGAACTATAGGCAACACTTTTTTTTTTCATTTTGGATAGCGTAAGGGAGGGTTATAGCCCCTGTCAGTTTATTTTTTACAATCCCTGACCCATTGCAGAAATTTCACATCACTTCCTGCCCCAAAGCCAAACAGAAAGTGAGAGGAAATGTATGCAAATTAAGGGAATCCATTACCCTCCCCCCCAGGCCCTAAGAACTAGTCTTAAACAGAAAGGGTGTGGCCTTGAGAGGAAGGGGTGGGTCATATTTAAATTAGGGGGTGCATGAGTTTAGTTAGGCCTAGGGCAGCACAAAACCTAAATACACCACTGAGAGTAACAAAGTGAATTCTGTCTTCAAAATGAAATGCCACATGTCAACTGAAAACCAAAGTCAGATTGGAAGCAGCGCCTATGAAGGTAGGCGGGAAGGAGGGCGGGTGTCACCAAGGAGGTGCAAGCAGAAGGTGGTTCATGGGTATGGTAATTTCAGTACTGTGGGTAAGGAATAGTGTTGCCACCCTTCTTTTGTTCCAGGGCAAATAACAAAAGTCAGGAGGACTGCAGTGTTTAATGTGGGAGATGCATAGTATATGATGCAGTGTTCCATGTTCTGAAGCAAAGGAAATGCTTTGCTTGAGGTGTACAGTGCTGTTCTGTTCAATGTACCCTTTCTTCATAAAAATCAGTGGAGTGCTAGGCTGGTTTCAAGAATGCATTTTAAGCAACCCTTTTTATATCCTTGTATACAATACCTTAAATAACCCTAGGCTAAGGTTAGAATTTCTAAGTAAAATACACTAGCCGAAGCAAAGCAAATAACCATATAAAAATATAAATTGGAAATGAACGGAGTCATGTTGATGGAAGAACTCCAAGCTAAGGCCCTAGAAAACCACGCTAAGTTCTCCTTTACATGGGGAATATGGAGGCATTATTCTTCCTCAGACGAATTAAAGACACTACTTTCACCTAACTCGAGCTCTCCACCGCCCTAAAGGGTTTGAGAGGATCTGAGCATGAAACATAGGTCCAGGGCGCGGGGACCGGATTTATATTATAAAAACGCATGATGAAAGGACATACATTTAAAAAATGCTAATTGTGGTTGGAACCCCGCTTTAAGGATCCTTTGGTATGAAATATAGAAACACAGAAGGATAACGACATCGAGCCTGCCACATTTTTTTTCCTTTTTATAATTGTACATATGTAACACTGTACACCAAGGGTGTCAAACTCAATTTCATTGTGGGTCGCATCAGCATTATGATTGCCCCCAAAAGGGCCGGTTGTATCTGTAAGATTCGATGTCCAGCGCATCCCCTCCACTTACATTAGATGTCAAGAGCCACCCCACCATCAGAAGTTGAGTCCCCCACTCTCCCTTATATCACAGTGCACCCCCCTTAACCTATGCTGCTGCTGGGAAGAAGCTGGATCCATTACTTGAAAGCAGAAAGTAAGGGTCTGGAGGAGGGTCAGAGGAGGGCTGGAGCTCTCCTGCAGCTGCAGGAGAGGTGCAAGGGCAACATGCAATGAGCTGGCGGGTACAGAGACTGCTGGGATTTGTATGCTGAAAGCAGAATTTTTCTGTAGGAACACAAAAGGAAATTGGAGAGAGACTTGGCTAGTGTAAAGAGGTGTGTGAGGGACCCTTGTGAGTCTAGACCAGTGGTTCTCAACCTGGGGGTCGGGACCCCCTCGGGGGTCAATTGATGATTTGCCAGGGGTCACCGAATCCTGGGATTCCCCCCCCCCCCCCACCAAGGAGTTAGAAAATAAATAAAAATAGAGAATACATGGAAGAGAGATGAAAAGAGGGGGAGGAACAAAGAAAAGGGGAGAGAAAGAACAAGAAAGACGGCTAGAGAAAGGGATGGGGAAAACAAGAAATTAGGATAGAGAGGGATAAAAGGGAAATAAAGAAGAACAAAGAGAAAGTGGTACATCCTAAAATGTACCGGTTTAAATACTGTATGAGTGGAAGGGACTCAAATTACTTGTCTTGCCTTGGGTGCTGACAACCCACGCTACGAAAATAATTTTACTGTTAGGGGTCCCCACAACTTGGGAAATTTTATCAAGGGGCCACGGCACTAGAAGGTTGAGAACCACAGGTCTAGACAATACTGGGTTAGGCCAGGAAGTTGCAACTTACACTTAGAAACTGGGTATCCTTTGGGAGGCAGACTGGTGGAGACTTGTTTGCTTCAGGATTGTGGAAGTCATCATCATCATCTTTAAAGAACAAGAGGGCCCCCTAGCTGGACGCTCATTGGTTCACCCTACATTACACAAGCAACGGGAGTGAGGGTTTCTGACCCACCTAACACTGTTGTTGTTGTCATTTTGGTTCTTTTAAGTTCAAGGACATCCCTTGTTGTTGTCATTTAGGTTCTTTTAAGTTCAAGGACATCCCTCAGCATAGGCTGTTAACCCCTCAACTCCCCCCCCCCCCTTCCCAAAATGACTATCCTAAAGTGAACCTTTCCCATGTATTCATCACATATTAAGGAGAAGTCTGTAAATCACATTGCCGCCAAAAAAGGAACTACACATTAATTTCATCTGCGCAAACGGCAGAGAAAAGCGAGAAAGGGAATAAAAGCCAGGTACATTGGAACAGACCGTAATGGGAGCAGGCAAAAGGGGACAGGTGTCAGGATACAGGATGTAGAGTCCAGGACAAACAGACAGGAACAGATCAAGGAACAGATCAGGCTCAGGCAGGGGTAAGGCTTGCAGGGGGAATTGTGAAGCCCTCAAACTTGGTGAAGGGAGGGCTTATATAGCCAGCAGTCCCACATCAGGTGTTGTTCGATTGTCAATTGACATCTCGGCTGGGAGACACCCACTGGTGGCCATCAGAACTACAACCCTTGGTGCTAAACACAACAGTGCCACCAGCAGGTGAACCAAGTAATGACACGGTTCCAGACATCTTTTTTGACAGGGCCTACAAGGTGAGTTAGCTTGAAAGATGCTGACTGCCATTCAGTCTGGAAGAATAATTGCATCTAGTGGTGGAAATACATTACTGGGGAATTACAGCAACAAAAATATTTTTTTGCTTTTTTCCTTAGCTGGAGATCTGTCAGGTCAGCTGTTACCTAGTACATCCAATGATGAAGGCATTATTTTAATAATTACCTGCTTTCTCCCATACACAATATAGAGAATTTTCCAATAATATATGTGAAGTCCTTAGCGCTTAACAGAACCTTGTGCTGTACTATATTTTGTTCTCAGTCGTAAGTTTATACCTCTGGCTCCATGCTGGTTTCTTGTTACAATATGATAGCTATTTATTTGCACCCATGGGATATTTTGCCAGCAGAGTTCAGGATGTTTGGCAGATGCCAGTTCCTGTTTGGCTACCTCACACACCCTACATTTGAAATGCAGCACTGTATTTTATAGTAAAAACTGTCAACAGACAGTCTGCACATCGTAAATTTTAATACTGGAGTAAAGACACCTTTTGTTTTTGTCTTCACCAAAAAGTAGTTCACACCTGACACTAACCATGTCTTATTAGTTCAGCACAAATGCCATCGTATTTATGTTATAATCATGGTACTAATCATGCTGCAGCAGCACAATGTAGGAATCGAGCAATGGCTGCATTTACCTTTATAGGATCCTTCTAGTGGTGGTGGTGCCCAGAACCCCATGTTGGGCGATGTAGCCCTAAGTTAGGATTTTCCTTTTCAGTGATAGGCCCCTGGCATTGAGTGTGGGGTGTCCGGTATTATAAGGGTGCTGGTTGGGGTCTGTATGAGAAGGGAGCTGTATTTGTGGTCCTTTGGTGCACAGGGGTTTTCCCCTTTGGGGAAAAAGTAGAAGCTAGTGGGCCCCCATTGGTAGAACTGACTGGAGTAAAGGTGAATTTGCTAGTACTCCAAAATCCCCCCCCAAATTTTTTTTTAAAAACACTTGAGGGGATAACAAGTTGGGTCACAGCCAACCCTTGTTGGTTGCCCACTCACTAGTAGAAAATAAGTAGTGTGGCTCCTAGGTCCAAATAAACTATGCAACAAAAATAACAGGCAAGAAAGAGAGAAGATTGCTGGTGTAGAGAACCTAAATTAATTGGAGCCGCCGAGGCTTTGCCAACTACTAATCAAATATACACTGTAATTGTTACAAAATTACAAAATACTAAATCTTTATTAAACTAATTAAATAATCACAAGACACAAAATTCTATAAATATATTCAAACAACTCTCCACCACCATAAAATTAGACAACATTGTCTAATTTTATGGTGGGGAAGGGATGCTTGAATATATTTATAGAATTTTGTGTCTTGTGAGTATTTAATTTGTTTAATAAAGATTTAGCATTTTTGTACTCTTGTAACACTTACAGTGTATATTTGATTAGTAGTTGGTAAAGCCCTGGTGGCTCCAATTAATTTAGGTTCTCTACACCAGCAATCTTCTCTCTTTTGCTGGTCGGTTATTTTTGTTGTAGCACTTCAGTACTCATCTGGTGGCATTCACTATGGGACTAACTGTATGTAAAAGCATTTGGAACATTTGTGGGTGGGTCCTCGTCCTGCACATGGGGGCATCTTTCCTCTAATGTGCACGTTCTTCAATGCCTGGCACCAGGCTGGCCGCATTCCTCAGTTCAGATCACCAGTCAAGTATCTGATCCACGCGCCCCAGACTTTTTCGAAGGCCACTATTTTGTCATTCAAGACTGCCGAGAGCCTTTCATTTATCATGACCCAAGAGAGCTTGTGCTTAAAGGGGTTGTAAAGGTTTGTTTTTTATTTTCTAAATAGGTTCCTTTAAGCTAGTGCATTGTTGCTTCACGTACCTTTTCCTTCCATTTCCCTTCTAAATGTTTTTTTTCTTTCTTTTCTTTGTCTGAATTTCTCACTTCCTGTTCCTCCTCAGTAAACCGTTCAGTAAGCTGTTCTGGCTGACTAACCACCGCTCGGATGATGGTGGCAAGCTTACTGAGGAGAAACAGGAAGTGAGAAATTCAGACAAAGAAAAAAAAACATTTAGAAGGGAAATCGAAGGAAAAGGTAAGTGAACCAACAATGCACTAGCTTAAAGCGGGAGTTCACCCAATGATCTTTTTTTTTCTCTTTTACCCTTAGATGGATGCTCCTTTTGTCTAGGGGAATCGGCTAGTTGTTTTAAAATATGAGCTGTACTTACCGTTTTCGAGATGCATCTTCTCCGTCGCTTCCGGGTATGGGTCTTCGGGAGCGGGCGTTCCTTCTTGATTGACAGTCTTCCGAGAGGCTTCCGACGGTCGCATCCATCGCGTCACTAGTAGCCGAAAGAAGCCGAACGTCGGTGCGGCTCTATACTGCGCCTGCGCACCGACGTTCGGCTTCTTTCGGAAAATCGTGACGCGATGGATGCGACCGTCGGAAGCCTCTCGGAAGACTGTCAATCAAAATAGGAACGCCCAGTCCCGCAGCCCATACCCGGAAGGGGCGGAGAAGATGCATCTCGTAAACGGTAAGTACAGCTCATATTTTAAAACAACTAGCCGATTCCCCTAGAAAAAACGAGCATCCATCTAAGGGGAAAATGTGTCATGTACGGGTGAACCCCCGCTTTAAAGGAACCTATTTAGAAAATAAAAAATGAACCTTTACAACCCCTTTAAGTTGATGGCAGCTGACCTCCAAATTCTGGCTATAGTGATTCTAGCAGAGATGAATATGAACGTGAGAAGCCTCTGTTTTTTGAGGCTGTGTCAACTTTAAGCCCCAACAGGGCGTGTTTAGGTGATTTAGTGAGGTTGACTTGGGCTAGGGTAAAAATAAAGTAGTAAACCCTCAGTGGCGTCACTAGGGTTAGTGTCACCCGGGTGCGGACCGCACCCCCCGCACCCCCCTAGCAACGCCTCTGTAAACCCTTATCCAGAATCTTCGCACCTTGGGGCATTGCCACCATAGATGGTATATCGTTTATTATGTTGTTTTGCTGGGCATGAGCTTTTCAAAGAACAAGACTTGAGAAACTCGATGTTTGACTTCCATAAAGGTAACAGACTGGGCTTTCCATGGTTGGGCAAGGATGTTATTTAGTTTTAAATACCTCAAGTCTACTACAGGAGTGCCCCCTAATTGCTTTTTCAGTGTTTGCAAAGTTCACCCATCCTTCAAACCTCCTTCAGCACCCTTTTGACACGAGCATTATTGTCAGCTTCCATTCCGAGCACTTTGAAGAATTCTCAATGTTCCATCATTTCAATTATCAAAAAATTGCACCCTTTCCCCGCATTCCAAACTGTTCTAATCCCAGCGCTTTTTATCCCTGGCTGAACTGACTGTTGATTTTCTTCTGTGATTTGTCTGCTATCACAAACCCCTGAGATCTCCATTTATGACAGGAAGACAAAATAGATGTAGATTATCTGGGAAGAAAATTACAGACACGTTGAGAAGCCGATACAAGAAATGTCAGAACGTTATTAAACACAGGCACTTTATAAGCGCTCTCGTAATTCATCACGCTATGGGGAAGCTCTTCAAAGATATCCAGAGCAGATAGGACTGAACAGCTCCAGTAAAAAGTGCAATTTGATGTGGCCTGCTTGAACTAATTCACATATTAAAGAGTTCTCTCTGGCACAGGTTTACTGGCACTGTTTGTGACTGTATAGGTGGCAGGAAATGAAAACTTGGAAGACATTTCATATCTAAACTTGATAAAAGTTAAAGCCTTTTAAAGGAAAAAATCTAATCACACATAAAAAAAAGGAATTCACATTCATTTCACATCTATCTATCCACCCTTGCTATGCCAGGTAGTTTGCTTGCAATTCTATAGGACTACCTGAACCATCTGCCTCCTTGTTGGACTGTCCACCTACTTTGAGATCCTGCCCTTTTCACCTACAGGTTTAAAGGGGTTGTAAAGGAACTTTTTTTATTTTTTCATAATAACATCCTTTACATGCAGACATTCCTCTTTTCACTTCCTCATTGTTCGTTTTTGCTCAGAAGTTGCTCTATTTCTTCTCTGTTCTGTTCACTTCCTGCTTGTCTGACTTTACTCATCACCGTGAAGGGAGGCTTTACCGCGGTGGTCAGTGACGTGCCCCCCCCCCCCCCCCGGGAACTACATCTGTGTGGCAGGACGCTCTCTACGTGTCAGGCCTCGTACACACGACGGGACATGTCCGATGGCGGATTTTTGGTCTGATGGCTGTACACACCATCAGACCAAATTTCCCGCGGACAGCGAACGCGGTGACGAGGCCGCGCCGTCGCCGCGACGATGACACGGCGACGTGCGCGACCCTGGAAGGTCAATGCTTCCACGCATGCGTCGAATCACTTCGACGCATGCAAGGGCTTTCGGCCAAGCGGACATGTCCGGTGAGTCGTACAGACGACCGAACATGTCCGACGGACAGGCTTCCAGCGGACATGTTTCTTAGCATGCTAAGAAACAGTTGTCCGCTGGAAACCTGTCCGATCCGCCGGAAAATTGTCCGGTCGGCCGTACAGACGACCGAACATGTCCGCGGAAACTGATCCGCGGACCAGTTTTAGCAGACATGTTCGGTCGTGTGTACGAGGCCTTAGAGACTTCAAGGAGGTGTGAATTACTGGGCGTGCCGCAGTTCATACTGGGAAATGTAGTTCTTACATGAACGAGCGCCGCAAACCAGGAAGTAAATGAGAGAACAGAAACTAGAACTCCGGAGGTGATATAGATGAAGGAATTTAATAGGTATTTACTTGTTTTTTAACAGAATCATTACACTATTCTGTCTGTCTATCTTGCAGACATTAATTTTAGGCACCATTTTTTTTTTCCTTTACAACTCCTTTAAGGCCCCGTACACACGACCGGATCGATCCGCTGAAACTGGTCCGCCGGACCAGTTCCAGCGGACAGATCCGGTCGTGTGTAGGCCCGAGCGGACAATTGTCCTGCGGATCGGACAGTTTCCAGCGGATAAAAATTTCTTAGCATGCTAAGAAATCTGTCCGCTGGAATCCCGTCCGTCGGACGTGTTCGGTCGTCTGTACAGACTCACCGGACACGTCCGACCGACCGCCATCCCTCGCATGCGTCGTACTGATTCGACGCATGCGTGGAAGCATTGAACTTCCAGGGCCGCGCCCCGCGTATTGTTTACGCGCGGATTTCTGTCTGATGGTGTGTACAACCATCAGACAGAAATCCGTCAGCGGTCGCAGCGGATCTATCCGCTGAAAACGGTCCGGCGGACCGCTTTCAGCAGATCGATCCGGTCGTGTGTACGGGGCCTAAGAGAAGGCAGTGAATTTTAAAAGAAAAGGCTCAGTATTTATCTTAAATTACAAAAATAAAAAACAACCCCCTTTGTACAACCCCAATTTCAAAAATGTTGGGACACTCTGTAAAATCTACGTAAAAACAGAATGCAATGATTAGCAAATCTCATAAATCAATTTTTTTATTCACTATCGAAAATAGAAATCATATCAAATATTTAACCACTTAAGGACCCCTTCACGCCGAAATACGTCAGCAGAAGGGCACGGCTGGGCACAGGCACCTACCTGTACGTTGCCTTTAAGAGCCCAGCCACGGGGTCGCGAGAGCGCCGCCGACGGCGCGTTCACGACCCGATCTGAAGCTCCGTGACCGCGCCCGCGGGACCCGCGGAACCAATCTCCGCCGGTGTCCCGCGATCGGTCACAGGAGCTGAAGAACTGGGGGAGGTGTGTGTAAACACACTTTTCCCATTCTTCTGTGTGGCAGTGACACTGTTCGTCTGTTCCCTGATATAGGGAACGACGATCAGTGACGTCACGCCTATGGCCACGCCCCCCTACAGTAAGAATCACTCCCTTAGGGCACACTTAACCCCTTAGCGCCCCCTAGTGTTTTTTTTTATATATCTTTTTTGGGGGATATTTATTATAGCAATAAGTAAAAAATATTGTTTTTTTTTCAAAATTGTCACTCTATTTTTGTTTATAGTGCAAAAAATAAAAACCGCAGAGGTGATCAAATACCACCAAAAGAAAGCTCTATCTGTGGAAAAAAAAGGACGTAAATTTTGTTTGGGAGCCACGTCGCACGACCGCGCAATTGTCAGTTAAAGCGACGCAGTGCTGAATCGCAAAAAGGGGCCAGGGTCTTAAGTGGTTAAGAAATATATAACAAAGTACTACATACACTTTACACATTGACCCATAGGGGTTGGCAGTGTAAAATAAAAGTTTTAGTGGTTGATCATATAGGAGAACTAAACCCTCCTATCTATTGGAGCCATAGAAGCGGCCATCTTGACCTCTGTTTGATCTGCAGTCGCCCTGGTGCTGCACATGTGTGATCGGTTATGACAAATGCAACTGTGATAGTTATCATTCGCAGCATGCCTGAATGTAACTGTTTTGGGAGTTCTGTTTTAAGTGATTTTGCTTATACTGAGATGATTTCATCAATCCTGCTCCAGGCAGGAGGAAGCATTTCATCATTCTCTTCTCCCCCAGTGATCACACAGCATTGTAGCTTTGTTGAAGGTCACAAGAGAAAGGCAACACAATACAGCTGATCTGTTTCAGACCTTTGTGAACATCCAAAAATTGCACAGGCATCAGCATTTACATGATTGTGTCCTCTCTAAATCCCAGTCCGGAAAGTAGGTTTTTGACCCTGAATGATGCCAGAACAGAGATGGTATCATCCCAGGGGCGGACTGACAACTCATGGGGCCCCCGGGCAATAGAAGATTATGGGGCCCCTGGGCTTACAGATGGCCACCACGCCAGGAGGCAGTGCAGAGGCGGGGCAGCTAAAATCTCGGGATTTTTACATCAAAAGCATGTCGGTTTCGGACATATCAGGGACAAATGTAAAAAAAACATAGATTTTTACATACTGTCCCTGGTTTTTCTGAGCCTGGCAACCCTGATGGGGCCCCCTAGTGGCATGGGGCCCTCGGCCAGTGCCCGAGTGACTCAATGGTCAGTCCGCCCCTGTATCATCCTTTTGGAAAGTATAGCAGATAAAGGCATTATATAGAGGTGAGTGTAATGTGATCTCTGAGAGGTAATAAATACCCGTATTTCTTCGCAGGGCCGTCTTAATGCCATCATGGGCCCCTGGGCAAAAGAATTGCACTGGGGCCCCTACCAGCCTGTCCCAATTTACACATCTGCTCTCAAGAATTAAAATATAAATAGTTGATAGAATTAAACATAATAAAATAGGTTTTAAACAATAAGAAAACATGCCATAAATCAAAGACTAGTCAACACAAAGGGCACAGTAAAGGGGGAATCAGGACTCAGGAGGGCAGAGTACTGGGATCAGGAGGGCACAGTACAGTTTACGGGAAGCTGGCCGGGACCTGGCCATCCTGGGACAGTTGGCAAGTATAATGTAATGTAAGATTATCATGGGGACCCCATGCACCTGGGGCCCCTGGGCAGTGCCCAGAGGTGCCCATGCATTACGACAGCCATGTTCCTTCGCATTCACTCACTCATGAAAAAATATAACTCAAGCCCTGATTCACACTGAATCCGACTTTACTTGAAATCGCACAATTTCAAAGCCGCATAAAAAGTTAATAAAAAAATATTAATTATAATAGAAAGTGAACAAATCATATAAATGAATTGATGAACTTCATAATCATAATCATATAGTGTTAAAAAAAGAAAAGAAATCTGATGCAAATCCACAGAGGTGCAGAGCTAATACATAGTCCTCCAATCGTGACACTTCTCAGTGCAACAAAAACACAAAAATGTGCCCAGTGCTCTTCCTTCACCCATATACACTCACAGAACACTAATATTAAACAGCATTGCATATCATTGCTTTTCTGAGGGATCGCCAGCAGGTACTCAGTCAATCCTCCAAAAGAGTAGTACTCGCCCAGAGAGGAATCCTGAAAGATGCTCACCACACGGAGCCCAAGGGATATTATATAGTGTAGTATTTTATTTTAAGGTGGCATTATGTGAGGTCCTTTCCCAACACGTTTCGTGAACCTCAGTGGTCATAGACCCTGAAGACGTGCATGCACACGAAACACGCTGGGAGGGGCCTTACATGCTGACATCAAGCCGTTGTTGCCGAATCCTGGATCAGCAGCCATCACTGTAAATCCATCTGTGTTTATTTTATATTTGTGTATGCCTACAGCATATGGAGTATTGTAACTGCTTTTTAATGTATTGACCTTAAAATAAAAGACCACACTATATAACACTGACTATAATTAATATTTTTTTATGAACTTTTACATTTATTAACATTCACTTATCAATTGGTTATTAGTTTGCGCTGCACACACAACCAAGTGTTATTTTTTAGGGAGGTCACCTTTTTGTGCTAGCGCTTCACCCTGTAAGCACTCGCTGACCTGTTTTAGCACTTTCATGTGCAACTTGGCTGACATCTGTGCGCTTTCATGCACTGATGTCTATGCAAGTTGCACTTGAAATCGGCAAAAGTAGTGCAGCAAACTACTTTTTCAAATCAGTGCGGCACCGCAAAGTCAGCGTCTTACAGATTTCAACAGTTCCATTGCTGACAATAGGGTGCGACTTGTCATGCGATTTTGGACCTGTTAAATCGCATTACAAGTTGCACCGGTGTAACCAGTAGGGATAAGCCGAACACCCCCCTGTTTGGTTCGCACCAGAACCTTCGAACGGACCGAACGTTCGGGCGGACATTTAGAACCCCATTGACGTCTATGGGACTTGAACGTTCGAATACAAAAGCGCTCATTATAAAGTCTAATATGCAAGTTATTGTTGTAAAACGTCTTTGAGAACGGGGGTCTTGCCCCAGGGAACATGTATCAAATGTTTTTTTCAGGAGCAGTGATTTTAATGGTGCTTAAATTAAAAAAAAAAAAATGAAAAATTCCATTATTGCTGCTGGGTGTCTATAGTATGCCTGTGAAAACGTCTTTGAGAACCCGGGTCTTGCCCGAGGGGACATGTATCAATGGAAAAAAAGTTTTAAAAACGGTCGTTTTTCTTGAGGACTCCTGAAAAAACTACCTTTTTTAAACGTTTTTTCCATTGATAAATGTTCCCTCGGGCAAGACCCGGGTTCTTAACCACTTAAGCCCCGGACCAATATGCTGGCTAAAGACCCAAGGTGTTTTTACAGTTCGGGACTGCTTCGCTTTAACAGACAATTGCGCGGTCGTGCGACGTGGCTCCCAAACAAAATTGGCGTCCTTTTTTCCCCACAAATAGAGCTTTCTTTTGGTGGTATTTGATCACATCTGCGGTTTTTAGTTTTTGCGCTATAAACAAAAATAGAGCGACAATTTTGAAAAAAATTCAATATTTTTTACTTTTTGCTATAATAAATATCCCCCAAAAACATATATAATTTTTTTTTCCTCAGTTTAGGCCGATACGTATTCTTCTATCGATTTTTGGTAAAAAAAATCGCAATAATCGTTTATCGGTTGGTTTGCGCAAAATTTATAGCGTTTACAAAATAGGGGATAGTTTTATTGCATTTTTATTTTTTTAATTTTTTTTACTACTAATGGCGGCGATCAGCGATTTTTTTCGTGACTGCGATATTATGGCGGACACTTCGGACAATTTTGACACATTTTTGGGACCATTGTCATTTTCACAGCAAAAAATGCATTTAAATTGCATTCTTTATTGTGAAAATGACAGTTGCAGTTTGGGAGTTACCACAGGGGGCGCTGTAGGAGTTAGGGTTCACTTTGTGAGTGTTTACAACTGTAGGGGGGTGTGGCTGTAGGTGTGACGTCATCGATCGAGTCTCCCCTATAAAGGGGATGACGCGATCGATACGCTGCCACAGTGAAGCACGGCTCTCCCCGTTCTTCAGCTCCGGGGACCGATCGCCGCACTCGAGCGGCGATCGGGTCCGCGGGACCCGCGGTCCCGGAGCTTCGGACCAGGTCGCAGGAGCGACAAGCACAGGACGTATATATACATGCTTGTGCCCAGCCGTGCCATTCTGCCGATGTATATGTGCAGGAGGCGGTCCGGAAGTGGTTAAAGATGTTTTCACAGGCATACTATAGACACCCAGCAGGTACAATATTTAAAGGATTTTTTTTTATATTTTTTTATTTTTTTTATTTGAGCATCATTAAAATCACTGCTCCAGAATCTTTAGGTGCAAACTACAGAGCACACGGCCAGTACACACTAAGTAGCTTTAGGTACAAACTACAGAGGACACAGGCAAAAAATCACGTGAGAATACTGCAGCTAGCACAATCAGTGAATTAGAAAGAACTGATCTAGCTAAACTATACAGTGTATAAATATATGTACAACACCTGGGATGTATATATATCCTCTACACACTGTAACATTAACTGACTAGCCTGCCTGCCTGCTCTATCTACCTGCAAAAAATTACACTCTCTCTGTCCTCTCTTAACCACCGCAACACACTACACAAGGCCAACCTGCAGGCGGCCTTTTATAGTGTGGGGCGTATACTAAGCCCCCTGAGCCATAATTGTCCAAAGCCACCCTAGCTTTGGCCAATTATGGCTCTCCGTTTTTTGCAAGCTGTGATTGGCCAAGCATGCGGGTCATAGTGCATGCTTGGCCAATCATCAGCCAGCGATGCCGCAGTGAATTATGGTCTGTGAAACGTAACTCGAATTTGGCGCGAACGACCAGTTTTGTTCGTATTTCCACGAACGATCGAACATACAATGTTCGAGTCGGACATGAGTTTGACTCGAATACGAAGATCATCTCTAGTAACCAGGGGGCTAAGTCCGCTTTAAGAATATCTCCTGGTTGATGCAGTAGGTAGGCCGAGGCTGATCAGACTGTTTCAGGTACTTTGCAGAGCATAACAGATTGGTCATTGGTGTGTAAAGGCCATCTGAGCCCTACTTGGATTGTGACCAATCCTACCATTTATAGGGCTCATTGAACCGTGAGAGCAGCACTAGGTGCACACGTGCAACATTTTTGCTGGGCGCAGTGCAAAGCATCTCAGTAGGATTGCGTCCCTTGACATGCTCTACCCAATGCAGATGGGGTGTAAATGGCCTCTTAAGCGGTTGCCTATAGCTGCCCTAAACCAGCAAAGAAAATGCTTTCTAATATGAGAGCTGTGCCACCTTTGCATTGTGTAATAATGGTATAAGCTAGAATTTCTCTTTAAGGCAAGGGCCTTTCTCTAAAACAAGTCTGACATCATCCCAGTCCTATTGTCTCCTTTTTTCCACGCTTGTCCTCAGCGGGTCAATGGCGGCCGTGTGTCTCTTTCCAGCTTGCGAGCCTGTTCCTCCAGCCTCATTCTTGGCAGCTATAAAAGAGATCAGCCGTGATGGATTGTGGCTTCGTTCCAGCGTCTTTAAACGTTGCACGCTTGAGTGTTGGCAGTGAATAAAGAAACGCACACACGGCTCTCCAGTGTTTATTTTTTTTTTTCTGGTTACTGCACTATGTGTTTTATTTCAGAATACTATGTTTCGATCATTACTCTTCATTACTTTTTAGAGAGAGAGGCCATATGCTGTAAATTTGATATGTCTCAGATCTTCTGTACTTTAGATGCTGGAAAGGATCAGCGTTATTCTCTCCCTGTCAAGAGAAAATCAACAGCTTTGTGCATCTGGTGGTGGTTTATCTCTTATAGACAATCGTCCCGGTCACTGAGCTGTCACACCAGTCAGAACTTTTCTCGGCTAAAGTGACGTGGCATACAAAAACCTCTGTGAGCCAGCGCTGGGTGAATTCCAATAGCCTGGTAGTCAGTATGCCCAAAAATATTCCAAGTCGCATCGTCTTTAGATCTGAAGAACCCTGTCTTTTTTGTTGTCTTTAAAAATAATACCATTATGGGTGATAGGCTTGACCGCCTACTATGTTTTACATGTAAACTTCACTCTTTCGCCAATCGCCCTAATCCACCACTCAGCTTCTCCAATGTTTGGGTCAATTTATAGGACCATGAGGCCTCTGCTTAGACATTTTATTACCCTGCATCAGCCCCATCTAAGACTAACAGCTAGATTCACAAAGAGTTAAGCCGGCGTATCAGTAGATACGCCGTCGTAACTCTGAATCTAAGCCGTCGTACATTTAAGTGTATTCTCAAATTGAGATACACTTAAATGTAGCTAAGATACGACTGCCTGTGCCGTCGTATCTTAGCTGTCTAGTTCCGCCAGCCGCTAGGGGCGTGAACGCTGATTTACGCCTAGAATGCGTAAATCAGCGAGATACGCCTATTCACGAATGTACGCTTGCCCGTCGCAGTAAAGATACGCCGTTAACGTAAGGCGTTATCAGGCGTAAAGTTAGTCGAACAAATAGCTGGCCTAGCCAATGTTAAGTATGGACGTCGTTCCCGCGTCGCATTTAGAAAATTTTACGTTGTTTGCGTAAGTCGTCCGTGAATGGGGCTGGACGTAATTTACGTTCAAGTCGAAACCAATAAGTCCTTGCGGCGTACTTTGGAGCAATGCACACTGGGATATGTCCACGGACGGCGCAATGCGCCGTTCTTTAAAAACGTCAATCACGTCGGGTCATGGTTTATTTACATAAAACACGCCCACCTCTTCACAATTTGAATTAGGCGCGCTTACGCCACCGTAACTTAGGAGGCAAGTGCTTTGTGAATACAGCACTTGCCTCTCTGACTTACGGCGGCGTAGCGTAAATACGATACGATTACGATACGATTTCTTCTAAAAAAGTGTTGTCCCGCTTCACTACAGACTTGTAACTTGATGAATGTTGCATTAGGAGGGACGCTGCAGAGTCCACGCCCTCTCCACCAGTCCAGTGTACCTCCGTTACCTCAGTCCCAGTAACAGAATCTGGTCCCGCCGTGCACCTAGCGTGGACCTCATGCATGCATTAGTTAACTCCTTCTCTTCAGTACTCATGTGACCAGGTCATGGATATCCATAACTCAAGTTCAGTTACCCATAGTAATATGCACTGATTGCTTACTTGCCGAGTAGACCTTTGCTAGTGGCCTTACTTCATACCCCACGAGTGCCCTACAGACCTTGGTTCTTCTGATACGCCAAAGCCAACATGCACTCCTTTGAATAATTTCAGACCAGGCTCAGAAAAGTGGAAAAGCTTCACAGTATAGCCCAACATGAATAATAATATAATGTCCCTATCTACCTGTAACTAGCTGCCCAGGCGTACCTCAGAAAGGTAGTAGTCCATTTTAGCATTCTCCACGTTTTGGTTGTTCTTCAGAACCCTGGTGCCTCTGACGGATTACAAGGCATAGCCCACAGCAGCTATGGCATGTGCCTTCCAATGTCGCCATCCGAACCGATGAGAGATAGCCAGAGAGCCCCAAACGCATCCTTCTCCCATATTATGTAGCACACACATTAACTCTTTTCCCACTCAGCCAGTGTAGGGTCTTCTTGTCATAGAACATGCTTCATACCCGCCTTGGAGGTTTGGGTGTTCCTGTCCGGTTTAGGGTGTAATAATTAGTGTTGAGCAGAATACGCCATATTCGATTTCGCAATATATCTCGAATATATAGTCGAATATTCGAGATATATTCGCTAAATTCGAATATTCGTGATATTTTATCGAAATGAAATGATTGCGAATTTTCGCTATTGCGAATGCGAAAATAATTGCGAATTTTCGATAACTGCGGTAGGAGCACTCTGATTGGCTCAGAATATTCGTGATATTTTACAATACAAAATAATTGCGAATATTCGGCAAATGCGGAAGGAGCACTCTGATTGGCTCAGAATATTCTTGATATTTTACAATACAAAATAATTGCGAATATTCGGCAAATGCGGAAGGAGCACTCTGATTGGCTCAGAATATTCTTGATATTTTACAATACAAAATAATTGCGAATATTCGGCAAATGCGGAAGGAGCACTCTGATTGGCTCAGAATATTCTTGATATTTTACAATACAAAATAATTGCGAATATTCGGCAAATGCGGAAGGAGCACTCTGATTGGCTCAGAATATTCTTGATATTTTACAATAGAAAATAAAAAGTGTTTTGCATTGGTGGTGATTCTTTACTCTATCCATCTGTCACAGCCGTTTGTCAATCAAACACCTTGAAGATTGAACACGTTCATGCTGCATGCTTTGGACTTTTTTTCACTTCACATATCAAAGACATTTTTATGAAAGATTATTTTTCTATTATTGGGACTATATTTCTTTATATATTTGTTTCACTGTGTATTTCACAAGTTATTTGCGCTTGCTTATTTTATAATTTGCCCACATGTCTTGTCACTAGACATATTTTTTATTCTTGTAGAGCGACTCCATTTTCTGTCTTGTATTAATTTATGTTGTATAACATTTTTGAGTTGCTGCTGTATTCTCCCCTTTTTTTAAGGTATGCGCAATTTTTTCATTCTTACAAAAAAAATAATATCAAACATACAAATATTCATAACAGAAACATACACAAAGCCCCCCCCTTTTGCATCAGAGACAATCAGAGTTCTCCTACCACAGTTATCGAAAATTCGCAATCATTTTCGCATTCGCATTAGCGAAAATTCGCAATTTTTTTTTTATTTATATTCGGCAACATAAAAGGATCGCCTCAGCTTAGCTACTCGGCCCAGGGTCTCTAATCATACCAGCAATGCGTTTAGACGTCGATAGGATGTGATCTGTTTTAAAAATAAAATTGAAAAAATGCGAATATTCGGAATTGCGAATATTCATTGCGAAATTCGAAATATATCGCGAATACTCGAATATGCCATATTCGAGCCGAATATTCGCAATACGAATATTCGTGAGCAACACTAGTAATAATATAAAAATTCTCTTACATGCCTATTATAATGTAAATCAAATATCCAATGAAGGGAGTGGAAACACACTTGTAATGACTTTATCAAAACATTTTTTGATTGGAAGAGGTGGCGAGCGTGATGTCACTACTCGCCTCTCCATCTCGTCCAATCAGAGAACACTTTGCATTCATTCTGAGAATTCAAAGCATTCTCTGAAGGGCACCCTTAAAGAATGGCTGTTCTCCTGTGTTCACAATGCAGCAGGCTGGCCACATAGCACAGGACCCTTAAGCTAGGGGAGATCAGTAGCAGTGTCTACTACAGTGATTTCCAGCTTCCAGGGGTATTAGCCAGGTATGGGGTATACAGATACATAGTTATATTGGTCCAAGCTGGACCAATGTAACTATGTAAAAATATACCATACATGGAATTCTACTTTTAAATGCTTTACTGCTTGTTCAGAATATGTAAATACTTTAGTGTGCATAGTCTGGATGAAGGTTCTCTTTAAAATATGCTTAGTCACCTGCACAGCAATCACTAATTTGCTTGCAATGGAAAACACAGTTTCTATTCTTTATAAATTAATTCCTTAGCATCGTTTGAGGATGATTCTACAACTTAAAGACTTCTTATTGGAGTGAAATTTCTTTGTCCATATTCACTTGGTCAGTAGCCCAATTCCAATATAATTTTATGAAGAAATCTATAGGCATTTGCTGAACAACGCTTTGACTGGCAGTTTTAAAAAGGGATTAATTTTGTGACTTCTTAATAGTTCTCTGTAGATAAATTATATAAATCATAACTTCACTGCAGACATCTCTTTGTACCCAGTGGTGGTTAAATGGAGGACAGCGCGATTACATTACCATCATTAACAGCTAATTTTAGCCTTTAATACATCTAAAGCAGTAAAGAACTGCCTGGAACGGGCTGCCGGGTAGTGCAATTAAAGCATTAGTCCAGGGAAGTCACAAAAGTGGCCATCTCTATAAACAATTGGTCCTCACAGTATTCATATATCAGTGATAGGTGGGGTGTAGCCAAAGTGTCCCCCCAAATGCACCCTCCCACACCTTGCTTCCTATGCTTCCACCTGTGTAAGCACTTTAAGGGTCCCTTTCATTTTAAATAAATGGCACTGCTACACACCACCCAAAGTGTAGTGTGCTAATGTGTGTTATTAATGTGCTGTAAAAAGCAAAGTAAAATTGTAAGCAGGTGATCACTGAGGTATTTCTGTGCTAGTTATGTTTAGTACTTTTGGGGTTAAATGTATTTTCTGCTGTGTAAACTGCACTGCTTAATTAATGTTGGTAGTGCTGTTTGGTAGGTAAGAGTTAACTCTGTTAGTCAGGTTTTCCCGGGCTTTTCTGAAGAGTACCGCCCTCTGCTGAACAAAATATATAAAAAGTAAACTGAATCTAGGTCAAGGGCTCTTTGAGGACTGAATTGCTCAGATGTAAGCTGCCACTCTGCCCGGTCACCACCCCTTATGGAAACCCAATCGGGGTTACCCACAGCTACACATTACCCAAATTGTAGTGTGCTAATAAGCCCTATCAATGTGTTAGAAAATGCAAAGTTAAATTTGTAAGCAGGTGCTGACTGAAGTATTTCTATGCTGGTTATGTTCAGTACGTTTGGAGTTAAATGTATTTTCTGCTGTGTAAGTTGCATTGCTTAGTTAATGTTGATGCTGCTGTTTGGTAGGTAAGGGTTAACTCTGTTGGTCAGGTTTTCCCGGGCTTTTCTGAAGAGTACCGCCCTCTGCTGAACAAAGCATATAAAAAGTGAACTGAATCAAGGTCAAGGGCTCTTTGGGGACTGAATTGCTCAGTAAGTAAGTTGCCACTCTGCCGGGTCACCACCCCTTGCGGGAACCTAGTCGGGGTTACAAGGGGTATAGACTTATATGGACTTTAATGGACTTATGCTGCCAGTCATGGATTTACTACCCATTGAGGATAATTACTACCAAATTATAGATTTACTGCTAATAACGGACTCTAGCCTTGCAAGGACTTTTGATGAACTTTACTACCAATTAAGATAGAGTTCTTTGTTACCCTCACTACTTTAGTAAAAGAACTTTGTTGTTCAGTTAAACTGACTGTTCTGAAGTCAATAAAGGGATGCATGTATGGCGTATCAAAAAAACAGGGCTTAATCAAGGGGACGAGAGAAGTAAAATAAGATACAGTACAGAGATCTAACGAGCCAATGAGCTGTCCTATGGAGGATATATTGCCACTGCTAATGACTATTGTACTTATGTCAAGTGCTTAAGCAACCAACCAGCCAGGTAGTGGATGACATGGCATGGGAGACCGAGTGTCTGATAGTAAAGACGTTTGATGCGTCGCCCCTTTTACTGGCGACCAGTCCCCCCATACTGATAGCGTCCTTAATGGCACAGAGATCTTATTGACCTAGCTTGGGAGTCACAAGTGATTAAGTGAGGCCTCGTGAGGAGAACAAGCATGGGTTTACGAGTAATGTGCTTCCTGTATCCAATAGCAACATATAGATCATAGTCACTGGGAGTGAGATCACGAGATTGCTGAGTTGGTGAAGACCGGTACAAGCTCTGCGGTACCGGATCAAAAATGCTGCACACCTTGGGGGAGGGGAAGTCTAGTAGAAGTGTGTCCATAGTGCTTACGAGTACAAGTGTGGCCAGTGTAGAAGTTTGGCCATGGATTACAAAGAGTTGGCAAGTGTGTTCCCAGAGGAATCTCGCTTTTAACCTAGAGCGCTGCCTTAACACTGATTTCATGTGATCGCATCCTTTGCCCACCACTGTGGTCACTAATTAAGGCCCGCTCCAGGGTCCCTGCACTTGGGCGCTGTAAGCCCTGCTCACATATAACTGCACTGCAATAGTTTGAAGCCATCTTAAATGCAAAGTGCACAAAGCAGAGAGTGGCAGGTCACTTGCATTTTATAGTAAAATCTGCACATGGGAAGTTGCTTTTGGATGAAACAGTGTGATGATGTTTCCCTACATGTCTCCTGCATATTCGTAGATGATTTTCTATGACCAAGTGCATAGGACACATGGAGAAGTGTCACTTATCCATTTTGTAGGATGGGAGTGACCAACAGCTCTCCACTTACGTTAAAGTAAGTTCTGATGCAAGTGGCATTAGATGGGCACTGGAGTTGGGATGCAGTTGGAGTTGACCTTTTTTTTTTTTGGATACCTTGTTGTTTCTTGTATATCTTGTGATTCCTTATGGCCAGGTCAAAGTTCCATACTTCCTAACCTTCTGTGATGGGAAAGAAGGACATCTTTTTGCATGAAATATTTAGCAATAGTCACCCTTGCTATACTCCTTGATTATTTAACACAAAAATGATCACCTGAACACATTGGGGCTTTTTTTCACCACAATTTTTGCCGTTATATTAGCAATAAAAGTAATTTATACAATAATCTGAAAGATGGATTAAAAGATTAGTACTATAAATAACTATGGCAGTTAAATAGTTTATATATTTATAAGGATCTCTACACCAGTGCTAAAATAATAACATCTCAGGAGACATGAGGGACAGAGGGATTGGGTTCCAAATGAGAGACAGTTGGGAGCTGTGTAGTTCCTGGTTGATCTTTCACAAAACCTGGAGTTTAGGATATTTCAACCCATCTTCCTTTATACAAGTAAATTAACAGTAAAAAAAAAGAATCCAAAATCCAACAAAGATTGGAACTTCATACTATTACAATGGGTTGTGTAGACAAGGGGTCTCCAAATTACAGGACATAGCCAACAGGTGGCCTGCAGCTAGGGTCAGTGACATTAATGTGCACCGATTAAAGATTAAGCTCAGCAGGGGCTGCCTATGGTTTCCACCTTAAACTCTACCACCCCTAACAGTTTCCATGAAAGCCACTATTCGAGCATGGGAGACCGCTACTACTATGATGTCACCTTCCTATTTGGGTGTTTCTCCCTCGGCTCCGTTGTGGCTGAACCCGAATCTGCCAGACTTTTGCTCCCTCCCGGACACGATGATCTGGGCCTGTGGGGGAGTTAAGTTGTTGGAGCATATTACTAGAGAGGGTGAGCTTATCTTATTTGACCAACTGAAGGATAGGCACGGTCTGCCAAATTCCTTCTTCTTTCGGTACCTACAGCTGTGCCATGCCTTTCGGGCGCAGTTCGGGGATCGAAAGGTAGAATTCCTTCCCTCGGCGTTGGAGAATCTCTTGAGGGATGGGGAATTGCCCAAAACCTTATCTACGGTGTATAAATCACTATTTACGAAGACACCCTTGGGAGTCACCAGATGTCGGAAGCGTTGGGAGAGGGAAATTCCAGATATTCAGGGGGAGGACTGGGAGGATATGTGGGACCACCCCTTTAAGCATCTGGTCTCTGCTAGAGATCGCCTAATCCACTTCAAGTTTCTGCACCGTATTTATTATACTCCTGCCAGGTTGTCTCGTGTGTATCCATCAACTAGTGGTCAGTGCTGGAGATGTGTATTCTCTCCAGCGGACTCTGAGCACATTTTTTGGAAATGTCCCCACATTCAAACTTTCTGGTCGGGGGTGGTGGAGTGTTTGACGGAGGTACTCAGAGTTCCGGTCCCCTTAACGGCTAGGGTTTGCCTTCTTGGGTTGGTTGAGGAGGTTGTTCCCTCCTTGGCGCATCGTACCTTATTGAATATAGGGCTGTTTTATGGCAGGAAAGCTATCCTACTAAAATGGAAAAAATCTGCTGCTCCCACAGTGTCGTACTGGAAGGGGCTGGTTAATTCAGTAATACACTTATATAAGGCTACTTATAGGTCAAGGGGTTGTGGTAAAAAGTTTTCTAAGGTTTGGCAGGCTTGGCTTGACAATTCGGAAACGGTGGGTTAAGCTGCTAGGTTAATGGGATTGAATTTCATGGCTCCAGTTATGCGAAGTGTTCTACTCTAAGTCTATCTAATCCTACTTATGACGTATACCTTTATGAAGGGATGGTGGGGTAGGGTGTTGGTCGGAGTTGGGGGGGTGGGGGGTGGGGGGTAGGGAGTTGTTCAGGGAATTTTTTTTTTATGTCTCTGTTTTGTGTGTGTTGGCCCTGCGTGGCCACTGTCATGGTGGGTATGTTGCCTGCCTGTTTGTGCTGTTTTTGTGTGCAAAAAACTAATAAAAAGAATTTATAAAAAAAAAAAAACTCTACCACCCCCCTCCCATGTCCCCCTGGGAAGTTTGATGGGGACCCTGATGCAAGGGGGGCTCTGATGAGGACCCTGGTGCAAGGGGAACTCTGATAGGGATCATGATGCAAGGGGGCCTCTGATGGGGACTCAGAATTAAGGGGGACCCTTATGGGAACCCAGATGTAGGGGTGGACTCATGAATATCTCTAAAATATAGGATGTGGCCCTCATGGTGAAAAGTTTAGGTAGCCCTGGTGTAAACCAAGGAACTCAAACAAAGGGATCTAACAATTGTAGAGACCGAAAAATGTATGAAATCATTAGGTGGTTTTAAACCCAACCCTGCAATCTACCTCCTTGCCCAATACGTCCCCCCAACATGTTCCCCCAATCCCTTTTTATTGAAAAAAAATTCTGCATATACAGTATAACCTTTATCCAAGTACTCATCCAATCTTATTATTTAATGCATGCCTAGAATAATTTCTGCTTGAGGTAGATGTTTTTCTCCCTGACCCCCCAAAGCATTCCAAAGCCAGTACGATCTCCAGTGGGCATCCGCTTTACCAAAGCAACCCGCCTAGCAACTAAATATCACTATTGGCGTGGACCCTTTGCATGTAAATTTTTCACGTTTGACTTGAGTTCCCCTTTAGGAGTTAATAAATCTAACCAAATAAAGGCTTAATACGTTCTGAAATGACGACACCTGTTGTCATTCTAATGCAGGTTGAAAATGGATAATCAATATTCTGGTTACTATCAGCAACAGAGATTTTATTTTTTCCTTCAGACACATTTTATACAAGAGACCCAAAGCTCTTTGCTGGTTTCTATGACAACAGGACAGGGACACAATCGCTCAGCAGCGCTGGCAGAGACTTGGCAAAGTGCTATGACGTATATCCAAGAAGCGTGTAATAAAAGATCCTAGAAAGCTTCCTGAAAAATAAATGAAAGCATGACAGAGCTGTGGCATTTACATAATCCACCTAGAATTAAAACATTTAGCGTTTCGGAAAAACAAAAAGTGCGGTTCTTTGGAACGCTGAACGGTTACGATTGAGGGCTTTTTGTCTTGTGAGAACAACGCGCTGCTTGTCGTTTACTCTGTCGTGGCATAAATTTGCTGGAGCTTGCTAGGCGGCCGCGGCATACCAGCATTTCTGGAGTCGGATGCCTCTGTCTTCTGTGGAAAAACAAACACGGCAATTGTTAATGGTACACAGTGTTTTAGCAACCTTAATGTTATCCATCAAGGGCTTATGAACACAGGCAGTCAGGGGGCAGTAAAAGAAGGTGGCTGAGCTATGGTTTTATCCCCCCAACAACCATCCACCTAAACAAAGCAATGCAGCCACTCAGGACTGTACCCATGTTGTGGCTGCAATGCTTTGCTTTGTGGCCACAGCAAAAGTTAAACATCATATCGCAATTGGCAGGCAGTACCGCCATTGAATGTGACCCACTCAAACGAATGGGGCCGCACCCTGTAACTGCATGCAATGCACATGGTTGTGGCACAGTGGTTTTACATTTTTAGGGTTAAAGCAGGCTGTGATGAGGCAACTTATCACCTGCTTACCACCTGTCAAACACAGGTGGTGGCAGTATAGCTGCATATTTAAACAAGCCCTTAGGCCATACTGTCACACCTGATCGCAGGCGGAATCGGCGCAATTCCGTATGCGTTATAAGATCGCAACAAAACGCTGGATGTCTTCTTAATGGCACTCCAATCGTGCTGTAATTTTGCCGTACGGTATATTGCGTTGCAATTGTTTTTGTTGCTCAAAGAGGAACATGAGCTTCTTTTTGGCGACCAGCGTTGTGCCTTGCCATGATTACAACTCCATTTACCGCTCAACAATTGCGGCAAAATCGCATTTGATGCCATGCCATCAAACGCAGCCACTGTGCCATCAATTGTCACCACTATGCCATGCCATCAAATGCAGTCACTGTGCCATGCCATCAAATGCAGACACTTTGCCATCAATTGTCACCACTGTGCCATGCCATCAATTGTCACCACTTTGCCATCAATTGCCACCACTATGCCATGCCATCAATTGTCACTACTTTGCCATCAATTGTCACCACTGTGCCCATCAATTGTCACCACTGTGCCCATCAATTGTCACCACTGTGCCATCAATTGTTACCACTGTGCCCATCAATTGTAGCCACTGTGCCCCGCAATTGTAGCCACTGTGCCCCGCAATTGTAGCCACTGTGCCCCACAATTGTCGCCACTGTGCCCAGTAAAATGCTGCCACTGTGACCTGTAAAATGCCCCCCCCCCCCCCTCCGGCACTTACCTTTCTGGGGTCAGCCGTGCTTCTACCGTCCCTCGATGTCCCTCGTTCCGCCCTCGATGACGCTTCAGCCAATCAGGTTACCGATTACCAGAATCAGATTACCTTATTGGCTGAGACGCCTGTCAGTCTTATCCAAGGAACGCACCACCAGTACATCCCGAGGATAAGCATTCAGGAAGCCGCTGGCTCTGATAGGCACTTCCACACAGCCAACCAGCTGCCGTTATTTAGCTGGCTGGCGCTCAACATCCGTCCAGCTGAATAGTGGGCGGCAGCGGCGAAAATATATAGATTCATACAATGCATGAATCTATATATTTTAGTGGCTGTGCCAGAGGGGGACGAACCGCTCCTGCTGGGATGCCATTTAAGTTCATGTGTGTGTAAAGGCAGGCGTCCCAATACTTTTGACAATATAGTGTGTATGTATTTCATCTGTGTATATAGCCTGGAGTTCAGCTTCTTATTCTTTCACTCTTTTCTTCCGGTAATCATTTCTATTTGTTTTTTTTTTCATCTATAACACAGTAATATCTACACCAACATCACTATGTCAAACGTGCGCAAAATAATTAAGTCATAGAAATTCGTCCTTTTTTCAGGTGTTTTTGAAATACCGAATAGCATTATCCGTCCGATTACACTTTATATAAATGATTAAAACCGTCCGCACAACATTACACAGTTCACGTAGCTAATGATTACAGTTCACAGTCTAGGTCAGATTTAATTAGACGATGCATTAAAACAGATTTGCAGAAGCACTTATTCTGATTTAATTACTTAAAATGATAGTGTAATGAGCATGCTTATAGGAGGGGGGGGAGAGAAAGTATTTTAATGGCATCCTTTGAAGTTAATAAGAGGAAAAATTAATCTTTTAACCAAAAGTGTAATGTAACAAGTACGTTTTTAAAATCATGCTATGGGAGCCAAGAACACCGCTGGAATGAAGAAAAGGTGTTTCTCGTTGCCAGGACTGCAATAAATATGACAAGCGTGACAGGATTTTCAATAAAAGTGATTTTTGTAACAAGGGATCAAAATATCTTCCGGCAGCAAATTTAAGAGGAAGCAGCCCTGCATTTTTTTTGTCAAAGTACTATTTTGGGTTTTTACAGAGTTTGCCTGAAAATGTTTTGGGAGTCATTCTTTTTATATATTTTGTGCAATGTTTTCTGAACCGTTCATGTACAGATTTAGTTGGAGGTGTTGTGAATGCTGTTATTGTTTATCGGGTTGTCATCTCTGGGTTCATTTTATGTACTGATTCGGCATTACAGTAATTATCCAATCTCCAGAGGAATCCCCCCTTTTGGTGTTATCCCTATAGATCAGTTGTTGTCAACATATGAGCTAAAGGGGGCCCAGAGCACCCAAGAGTAGGATGACCAGACATCCCCAGTTTCCAGGGACAATCCCCGGATTGAGGACCCTGTCCCTGGAGCCAATGTTTCCCACGGATTTGTCCCTGGATTGCAGTGGCATGGGATGGGCATCTGGTACTCTTGCCCCAGGTGCAACATTTGGGGGGGGCACAAAATCATTACTGTGCCCCCCCAAGTGTGCTGTGTTGCCCCCCCACCCAGTGACTCCTGTGGTCCAGCCTGCCCCCCATGATCCCTCTGTTGTGGGTGGCCCATGTGTGTGTGAGAACAGCGGAGGGAAGGGGAGGAGCAGTGCAGAGCGTACGTCGGCTATTGGAGAAGCTCTTGGATACTGAGACGCAGCTGGGTGTTGGGAACAGTACATGGTGGTGGGGAGCCCTGCTACGATGGATTATCATGGAGGCCAACAAAATAAACCGATCTACACTATTCATATAAGGGGGGGGTGAGTAGTGCAGGAATCAGGTAGGTCAGTGTAGTGGTCAGTATAGGAATCAGGTAGGTCATTATAGGAATCATGAAGATCAGTGTAGAAATCAGGTAGGTTAGTGTAGTGGTCAGTGTAGGAATCGGGTAGGTTATTGTAGGGATAAGGTAGGTCAGTGTAGTGATCGGGTAGGTCAGTGTAGGAATCAGGTAGGTCAGTGTAGTCATCAGGGAGGTCAGTGTAGGGATAAGGTAGGTTAGTGTAGTGATCAGGTAGGTCAGTGAAGGAATCAGGTTGGTCAGTGTAGGAATCAGGTAGGTTAGGGCAGTGGTCAGGTAGGTCAGTGTAGGAATCAACTTGGTCAGTACTACTGTACTAGTGGAAGGGACTCAGGGAGTGCTAGAAGTCTGGCGGGGTGTGCAAATTTCTTGCCTTGTCCCTGACAACCCACACTACACTACTGACTGCATATATAATTTGAGGAAAATATGCGTATAAAATAGTTTACCATTTGCCAATAAAAAAATATATGTCCCCGGATTTAATTTTAAACATCTGGTCACCTTACCCAAGAGCCACACAATATGTTCAATGTATGTAATGCTTGAGAGGACTCAACACAATCTCCTGCTCTCAGGAGCTTAGTCAATGAGTAAGTGGTGTAGCCAAGCCTTCGGATATAATATGGAATGTCAACGGTCTTGCTGCCCTCCTCAGAACAATGGGTATCCTTAGAACTGAAATATATAGAAAGGAAAGGAGGGCGCACTGACCTTGTGCATTACCAAAGATAAAATGTATTTAAAATTGTAACAGCAAGAGTAATACTCACCGACGAGCTTTTAAAAAAAAAGGCTTATCAGTTGTTGGAAGGCAACATGAGTTAATATAATAGTTCTGGAATTTTGCTTCTTGGTTCATACAGTTAGATGGCTCCAAGACATTCAAAGCTTTGAAACATATCAGAATCTGCATAGCAAGAGGGCTTGGCTCCAGCCCACCTGGTGTGATACAAGCTTCAAAGTGAGCAATGATGATGATTGACAAAGACGGCCCAGGGCTCATGGAGATGATATGTGCAATACTGCCACCTAGAGGCCAATATCACAAGAACTATATTTGGCAAATGCCTCATTGGACAAGATGCAAGTGGAGGTGGTTATGAGTGGGAGTATTTGTTCGAAGAAAAAGCTCACAAAGAATGAGTTCAGTCTCTTTCGCTGCAGGCTTGTGCATGAGCCTGATGGCTCTCTCTCTTTCTATCATCTTGAGGCCTTGCTCTGGATGCTGGCTCGGGCCTAAACCATGAGGCCCAGACTCTCTTGGGCCTAAACCATGAGGCCCAGACTCTCTTGGGCCTAAACCATACGGCCCAGACTCTTTAACATCTGACTTTAGCCAGCGAGGAGTCTACCTAGAGGAGGTGATAAGTATCTTTGATGATTGTTGTTATATGTTGTAGATATCTGCTGTTTAGTGTGCGATATTCCTATTTTCTTGGGAAATAAATAAGATATTGTTTACTAAGCAGATGTGTCTGTCTTCATAGCTAACATTATATCATTAGGCCTAGTATACTCTGATATTCTAGCAATTATATGGATATACAATTAATACATATATGCAATAGCTATATAGGTTACAATAGAGTGTATAGTATTACTATTTTTACTTCAACAAGGGTTCCTGGAAATTCGGAACTGTGTCTCTAGACACCTGCAACCTGGTCTGGATGTTAGGAGGAACCAGATGGCATTGCAGACGGCTTACACATTACGAGGGAAAACCCTCTTCATCATAGCCACACTAATAGTAGCGTTAGTACCCTACTATTGCTGTGGCTCTGATGAAGAGGGATCTCCCTCGTAACACGTCTGTGATGCCATCTGGTTCCTCCTAACATCCGGTCCAGGTTGCAGGTGTCTAGAGACAAGGTTCCGAATTGCTGCAGCACTGATAAGCCTTTTTTAAAAGCTTGTTTGTGAGTATTACTCTTGTTGTTACAATTTTAAATAAATTGTATCTTTGGTAATGCACAAGGTCGGTGCACCCTCCTTTTCTTTCTATATATGCTTGAGAGGACTGTCAGACTGCAGAACTAATAGAGGAAACAAAGGTCAGAGAGTGTGGACGTGCTGCAGAAGACAATATGAAACTGGCAACATGTTACATGAGATCAAGGTTATTACCCTAATCAATGTTCCCACTACAAACTGCTGACATCTGAGAGCCGCACATCATATACCCAAGGGCCACTTGTGGTCCTGGTACAACAGGTTGGGCACCAGGGCTAAAGATCCTCAGACTCCCTGTTGGGAGCCATGTTCCTTCCATCACTGGGTACAAATTTATATTCAAATTTTAGCCGGTGTGTTTTTTATTTCCTCCACCCGCAGTCCCTTATTGACTTCATGGGTTCTTTTGGTGGCCTTTTATGGCCCATGTCTGGTGGCTTCTCCAAGCTGTTCATTACTCATTTTACTTTCCTGATAAAGCCTATTGCAAAACCCACTGACGATCTACTTATATCATACCCCACTAATACAGTAAATAATGTTTTCTACTTAAGGTTATTCTAACACCTATGGCTATGATTTTATGTATATACAATGTAAGGGGTTCTGTTTAGATAAAATAGATGTTAAATAAAGATGTTGTCTACAACCGCTATTATGTATAGAAACTCATGTTGATGTTTTTTAGTGAACAATTTTCTTGAATAGTATAAAAATAACGTAAAAATAGTACTTATTAGCTCTATATTTTTGTCTATGTATTTGGCAACTTAAAAGTCCCATATTTTCTGTATTTATCCATTTTCCTCACGTACAGGTTTGTAGAATGTGATGAGCAAATCTAATTTTCCAAACAGGGATTCAGATATGCTCCATCCAATGCTCATAAGTTGGATTTGCTGTGTTGAGTGAACCGTTTCTTTGGTAAAGCGGTCCTTTGTTTACTTCCTAGTTGTACAGCGCGCTCTGGATCCTCCTCCTATCAATATTTTCTTACGGATAGTAAAGGTGGCCAAAAACTAGTACAATTTTGTTTGAAATGTTTCATTACATAAGAGCATTTTTTAGATTTTTTAAACCAGCATTTGTTTTCAACTGGGATGAGAAAATTTGAAGGAGCACGATGGTAAATTTTTGAGGACTAAACTAATTTTTAACAGAGAATGTGATTTTTGTTTGGAAAATTTGATTAATTTCAAAATCCAACATTTAAAGCAAACTAAATTAAGAAGTACTTGCAAATCACATTAGAAAAGGCCAATAAATGTACTGAGAATTTTGAGACAAATGCTACGTAGGGCATGGAAGAACACCAGGGCAGCAATAGCCACCTGCACCCTAACAATGATGGACACTAGGTGGCAATATGGAGTCAAAATGTATAGCCGGTAACTCATCATCAAAAAGGAAATTCATTTATTGATGCAGGTAGAGTACAAATATACAGTGGTTTATGCGTTTCAGCTACAAAGCCTTAGTCATAGCAAATTAATTTGCTTTTTGGATGATGAGTTGCTGGCTATCCATTTTGACTCCATGCTGTACCTGAGTGATAGGAAGACACTATCAGCCAGAACACTGTTCACTTACCTTCTCAGGGAATCTAGATGGGCGTTATTTTTCCTGTGAACACTAGGCAGCAATAGCCTCCCGTCTCCCAACAACATAGAATGCTAAGTCCCACCTGCGTCCTAGCAATGAAGGATACTAGATGGCAGAAGCCGCCTGCATCCTAGAAATGAAGGACGCTGGGTGGCAATGGCCGCCTGCATCTTATCAGCCAATAGGCTGCATTAATGCTGTACAATGGTATGCATGTTAAGTTTACATAAACTTTACGGGTTTTCAGTATTTGGACTCAGGCGCAGGATTTTGCTGCAATTGTATGTAGCGCCTGGTTACTTCCAAGGTAACCGGTGCTATCAAAATCTAGAGTATAATCAGAGTATAAGTGACTCTGATTTTGATTTTCAATTCTAGAGAGGGTCTCTGTTTTAGCTTGGCTGTGCTGTGGGCTCATTCTGTCGTGCTGGGGTGTTTTCTCGCCCCGGTGCGGTAGGTGGTAGCAGTGGAGTTGAGGTTTGGGTGTTCTCTCCCAGCGGCCAATCAGGAGGTTTGGGCCTCGCTGGGCATGCTGGGAGGGGGTACTTATGAGACAGACGCCATTTTGTGGGGTTGGTGTTCTGGTGTGGCACCCACCTTCAGGGTGGCCACATCACAGCGCTCTGGCGTTATGGCCTACCTGGCCGGAGTGCGCGTGCTATGCAGTAATCCTGGTTTCGGGCCTAAGTTGGTCCAGAGCATTTGAGCAGGACGGGGACCCAGTAGTCGACTGGGTTCCCACTTTGAAGATTCCAAGCGAGTGTAGCTGTTCGGTGGAGAGTCCATCTGAGGAGCGTCAATGAGAAGCTGGCGGTCCAATAGGATTCTGACGAACCACCGGGGATCGAGGTGACCGGACACTGAAGGATTGACTCCTCTTTCAGTCGGCACCTGGGCGACGTTGAGAGGAGGACTCAGGCGTAACTTTACCTAAGAGGTTCCGTTCTGGCATTTATTCAAGAGGGCCTGTGGCAGAGGTTCCTTTCTGACACTCATTCAATAGGGCCTGTGGCAGAGGTTCCGTTCTAAAGAGATTCGAGCGGGTTCCGGCTGCTAGGTCAGTGAGAGAGGCCTATCCGGACACGCTAAGCCCACTCAAGCAGGAGTGGTAGAAAAGGTGCTACGCATAGAAACAGGACTTTTCCAGATACTACGCCTGAATCTGCTGTTCTTCTTTTTCATCTCTATCCCTTTCATCACCTGTTCACTGTTTTTACCCGGCTGGGTAATAAAGAGCACAGAAAAGACATTTCTTCGTGGACATTCCTTTGTTGCTGCTGTGTGCATCATCCACTCCCTCGACACACGGAGAGAGTCCATGAGGTAAATCTGCCATCCCATTCATTACCAGCAGCTCCTTCGGGGGTAGTGCTACATGTAAAACACAGTACAAAACAGAAGTGAGGTCCATTTTTTGTCTTGAAAATAAAAAATAAATATATAAAATTGCTAAACAATATTAAAAAAGACGAAGCTCGAATTAGAATACAATAATAGGCAGGTGAGCCTGGGCTTTCGTTTTTTGCTTCAACACATTTGGAGAAAATAATTCTTTATCAAGCTGTCTTGGCTTTAATACAGACACTTGTAAATATTTTATATTATACACAACCCACATGCTTCTCTTCATGTTGTAGCGGTGCAGCGCAGCTGTCAATCTTCAGCGCTGTTTTGGTTGTTTTACAGCCTGGAGACAGAGAGACCTCAATCAATAGAGCAGACCACAGCCTTGGCTGTGTCTGAGGTCTGGATTGTCTCTGACTTAAGAAGAATATATATCAGATAGAGAAGCTGGCCTCACACTGTTTGTGGTTTTAAGGATAAGTATGGGAGCTGAGGCGTTAGTCCCAGGGGATTCACTGTCAGAAACCATACTAAGATCTCATTACAAGTCTCTGGTGATGTTAGCAATCAATGTGAATCATATATAGAATATAGAGGAAAGAATATCTTGCCCAAAGCAGCCAATTAGAATCCTGTTGCCAGTGTTTTTTTAGTGCAGGCTACTAAATATGAAGAAAAATATAACTGGCTGCATGCATTCCTGAAATCAAGACCTTATGTATGTACAGTGAACCTGTGTGTGTATATATCCCTGCCAGGAAGCTAACATTTCCTGTTTAAAAAGCATTTATTCAAATCCAGGGCCTGTTCTACTTAAAAACTTTCCCACCCATGTGTATGCCCTATAAGACATGAAATTCAACCATTACAGCATTCTACAAGTTGGCTCCCCATAGTCTTTTTGGGCTTGTGGACCGGTTCCCACAAGTTGGATCTATATAGTGTATTTGGGTTGATCCATTTGGTTGGTCCACATCAGGGGTGCCCAACCAGTGGCCTGCAGAGCACTCTGATGTGGCCCGCGACCTCCTGCTCTGGGATGGCTGGTTGGCAAGCCCAGATTGCAGGTTCCGACTTGGCTGAAGAAGGAACCAATGAGCTGTTCCGAAACGCGTCCCGCCTCTATGACACACTTTCTGCCCTCTTCCTGGTTGTGTTCCATGCTGTTTTTTTGTCTCGCTTCCTCTGACATCATCCCCAGGCTCCATCACCATTGTGTTCTCTAAACACTCACAGCACAAATTGGCTGTTATCCTGTGGACTTCCCTGGAAGCTTTATCATCAGACTGGGACTGCCCTGCCACTGGAACATCTTCTGGACACACTTACCTGCTACATGCCTGCTTCATCCACCATCTTGTAAGTGTTTTAACCCCTTTAGGGGATATTAAAAGTTTTATATTTCTGCACTTAGAGGCGCCTTGTTTGTTTTTCTAATTTAGCATGAGACCACCAAAGAATTCTCTTGATGAGCTAAAGTCTAAAGACAGACATTCCTGTGCATTGTTTGACCTTTACCATGAGTTCTAGGTGTGCGTAGCCTATTGCATTGGAGTGTGCACCCCGAAGCTGTGTAAATATATATAGGGCAGTAGGGCCACGGACAATGTCAGTAGGGCAGAGGTTGTGTCCGTAGATCAGTGGATGGTGTCAGTATTTTTTACAATATTTTCTTTCAATTATTTTTTATAAATTGTTTTTACTATCTTTTTGGAGCTCCATTGGGGAGCTTTGATTAAATATCAGGGGTCTAAACAGACCCCTGATGTCTCACTTTAGGGGCAGAGAAAGGGACTGAAGACAGAGATTCCCCAGGCCCTTTCTCTACAGCCAAGCAGCAGGGGGAACCTGTGCAGCACAGGGTGATTAGGGTGTGCCCAAGCACAACTGGCACACCCTGTGCACACACCTATGCCATGAGTCTTGTTCATCAAGAGACCCGACAGCAGCACAAGACTAGAGATAGCATTTGTGGATCTGAGTGCCAAAAATGCATGCATTATATTTAGGTGATCTTTAAAGAAAATATATAATATATTAGAGTCTAGGAATGTATTAAATCAGAGCTCCAGCTTGCAAGCTTGAAGGCCTCCTGCTAGTGGCACCATGGGATGTCCACTGGGGGTAGACAGTGAAAGATAGACCCAGGACATGTGGATGGGATTATGTCTCCTAGCTGGCATTGGCCCACCATGAAATTCCCTAAAAGAGCTAAAGTCTACGGACAGCCATTACTCCATTAATGTGTCGTGTAATTTCTACTTATCTGCATTGTACATTCATAAGGCCTGTGATAAGATCATCCAGTGCTGTGTGTCGCCCTTCTCTTACAGCCAGAATTGCCGTACTGGATCTGTATCACTCTTCATTATACACTTCCACTGTTTGCAAATATATTCAGTTTTACTTACCAGCACCATTTCCCCACTGACTATGCAGGGAGGCAGCATTAATTAGTTTTGGCCCGGCTACAAGAGATTTTGACAAGGATACAGAGAGAGAGTGCCAGGAAAAGATGGATGCGTGGCTTAACACCACACAATACAGATCCTGTCTCACTGTCACAGTGAAATTGTTAGCACAATAAAGTGACAGGCTGTTAAAAAACAAAGAAAAAAAGAAAGTGATGACAGAAAACATTTCATCATTCTGTAACTTTAGAAAACAATACAACGTCCATAATGACAAGTTCCAGCAATTCCTGAGGCCCTGTACACATGATCAGTCCAAACTGATGAAAACGGACTGAAGTTCAGTTTCATCAGTCCAAACCGACCGTGTGTGGGCCCCATCAGTCCGTTATCCTTCGGTCCAGAAATTTAGAACTTGCTTTAAAATCGAACTGATGGACTGGTAACCGATAGGTCAAAACCGATCAGTGGCGGAACTACCGCCATAGCAACCCATGCGGGCGCTATGGGGCCCGCAGCCGAGTGAGGATCAGGGGGGCCCGGTGAAGGGAAGAGAGAGGAGAGGAAGAGGCGAGCTGAGGGCCCCATGGCCACTAGGGGGCCCCATCAGGTTTGCCAGCCTTGGTAAAAGCAGGGACAGTTTGTTGGTATCAGTGTTTTTATGACATCTATCACTGAATTGGCCACTACCGACATCATTTTGATGTACAAATCTCGAGATTGTAGCTGCCCCGCCTCTTCACTGCCTTCTCAGCCAATGGGATCACAGTGTACACGCCCCCCTTCTCCAGCGCGGCTTTTTTGACATGATGATGATGAGATGCCGACTGCTGGAGAGATGAGAGGGAGGAGGGGACAGCCTGCAGTGTGGGGTGGATTGCTGCCTCATAAAAGGTAAGCTGGAAGAATTGTATCACTCAGTGCTGCTTACCTATCCTGGTGAGGAGGGGGAGGGGGGAGGCTGTGTAGCAGCAGGGCTCCTCTTGCTGTTAGATCGTTTTTCTGTGTGTGAGAAGTGCCATGCTTCTGTGCTGAACTTCTCCAATCTCTGCTACATCTCCCTACTCATCACCTGCCCACCAATACACAGGCACAGCCTCCTCCTCTCCTGTATTACCACATGTGAGCTGCTGGGGCACTACAAGTACCAGCATGGCAGAAGGGGCAGGAGCAGTGTGTTCTATCAGGATGATTTTTGGAAAAAAAGTGCTGGTGTGTGTATATATAGATAAATATTTATCTATATATACACACACCAGCACTTTTTTTCCAAAAATCATCCTGATAGAACACACTGCTCCTGCCCCTTCTGCCATGCTGGTACTTGTAGTGCCCCAGCAGCTCACATGTGGTAATACAGGAGAGGAGGCTGTGCCTGTGTATTGGTGGGCAGGTGATGAGTAGGGAGATGTAGCAGAGATTGGAGAAGTTCAGCACATCCTTCTCCCAGAAGCATGGCACTTCTCACTATATATATATATATATATATATATATATATATATATATATATATATATATATATATGCGGTCCATCCATTAAGGGCACCACCCCCTCTATGTAGAATGTATAGATTCATGCATTGCATGAATCTATCCATGGCCACCCCCAATTCAGGTGTCCATCCCCTTTTAGGACGCTGGGTGCCTAAATTGCGCGGGGGGGGGGGTTTGAAGCATCTGATTAGAGCCCTAGGCTCTAATAGGCTTCACATTAGGGTGGGCTTGGAACGCAGAGCACTCAGAGCCCATCCAGGTGGGTTTAGAAAAGCAAATTGATGTTTGCTTTTCTAACAATGAACCGGCTCTTCGCCAATCAGGAAGTGCGGGTCTGATACCCATCATGTGATTGGCTGAAAGGACAGGCGCTCCTATTGGACGCCTAGCAGGAGAAAAGAAGAGGTGCAGGGAATAAGCAGCTCGCCGCTGCCCATCCCACATCTCACCGCCGTCACCCACAGCCTGACCTGCCACCAAGATGGGGCAAGTGTTGGTCAGACAACAGGGGGGGGGGGTGCTGAGGGTCACAGTGGCTGCATTTAATGGCACGGTGGCTGCATCTGTGCCCCATCAAATGCAGCCAACTGTGCCCCATGTGGGGGGGGGGGGGGCTGAGGGTCACAATGGCGGCATTTGATGGGGCACAGTTGGCTGCATTTGATGGGGCACAGTTGGCTGCATTTGATGGGGCACAGTGGCTGCATTAGATGGGGCACAGTTGGTTGCATTAGATGGGGCACAGTGGGCTTCATTAGATGGGGCACAGTGGGCTGCATTAGATGGGACACAGTTGGCTGCATTTGATGGGACACAGTTGGCTGCATTTGATGGGGCACAGTTGGCTGCATTTGATGGGGCACAGTTGGCTGCATTTGATGGGGCACAGTTGGCTGCATTTGATGGGGCACAGTTGGCTGCATTTGATGGGCACAGTTGGCTGCATTTGATGGGGCACAGTTGGCTGCATTTGATGGGGCACAGTTGGCTGCATTTGATGGGGCACGGTGGCTGCATTTGATGGGGCACAGTGAGGCTGCCATTGTTTGCCCATGAGAGGCTTCTGGTGAATTTAGTGGGTCACCAACTCTAAGCCACTCAGCATGTCACGGAGCTTGGTGCCTCTCCGCATGGGTTTGCCCACATTCATGTTGCATAAAAAAAAAAGATGGTGGCCATCTCTAAGCCTGGGAGCCCCATAATCTCCTATTGCCCGGGGGCCCCATGAGTTGTCAGTCCGCCCCTGGCTGTCCGTATCAGCAGAGAGCGGAATTGCCCGATGTAATAGCTTTCATTAGAACTTCCAGTGTTCCCGGGGCTCATGTCACATAGCTCCACCTCTTGGTCCGGCACCTTTGATCGACAGAACGCCAGTCCAGTGTGGGACATGTGACGTTGTCAAAGGCGTTGGGCTAAGAGGTGGGGCTATGTGACGATGAGCCCCGTGAAGTCGGGAAATTCAAATGAAAGCTATTACAGCGGGCAATCCCGCTCTCTGCTGATCCGGCCGGCTTGCCTCTTCCTCTGCACAGGTGAGGCTGTATTGGGCACAGGCAGGCCAGGCTGTATTGGGCACAGGCAATGCTGTATTGGGCACAGGTAGTTCAGACTGTATTGGGCACAGGCAGGCCAGGCTGTATTGGGCACAGGTCACGCTATATGGGGCACAGGTCACGCTATATGGGGCACAGGTCACTCTGTATAGGGCACAGGTCACGCTGTATGGGGCACAGGTCACGCTGCATTGACACTAGGGCGGCTCTGGGGGGCCCCATACAACATTTTGCTATGGGGCCCTGTGATTTCTAGTTATGCCCCTGAAACCGATGGTTAGTACGCAAAAGCATCGGTTCCAAACCCGTGCATGCTCAGAATCAAGTCGACGCATGCTTGGAAGCATTGAACTTCATTTTTCTCTGCACGTCGTTGTGTTTTACGTCACCGCGTTGGACTCGATCGGTTTTTGAACTGATGGTGTGTAGGCACATCAGACCATTAGTCAGCTTCATCGGTTAACCGATGAAACTGAACTTCAGTCCGTTTTCATCAGTTTGGACTGATCGTGTGTGTATAGGGCCTAAGAGTTTTGGTCCAGGATATGGAACCCAGTAAAACCGCTGCCAATTTTGTCCCAAAGGGGTAGGGAAATTCCTGCATGAACCTAGAAATGACAATTGAATTTATTACCTGGATCAAAACTTTCCCAATTTCGAAAAAATAATAATTATTTGCCATTAACCATATTGACGGCAGTTCATTCTTAAACGCAGTCTCTGATTAAGTGTAAGCTCTAACGAGCAGGGCCCTCTGATCCCTCCTGTATTGATTTGTATTGTGACTGTACTGTCTTCCCTGGTGTAAAGTGCTGCGCAAACTGTTGGCGCTATATAAATCCTGTATAATAATAAATTTGGGATACCAATGAAACCGGTCAGACGCTTGTCCCTCTTCCATTGATCCTGTGGTGGCTCTCTACATCTACTTCTGATAGTTGGACTTTTGCTTTTACACTTGGAAGGAAGTTCCTTCAACGTGAAGCCTCATGAGAAAGAGTGGACTTTTATGTTGTAAAAAAAATATATATATATAATTTTCCTCCCACTTCACAATTATGTGCCACTTTATGTTGGGCTATCACATAAAATTCCAATAAAATACATTTAAGTTTTTGCTTGTAGCATGAAAAAAAATGCATAGCATACTAGCTCATTATGAATTACTTACCTGAGATCGAAGCCCCCTGCAGCAGCCCTCGTTCCCCTTCTCCGTCGCCTTCATCTCTCCCGGAGTGAATTCCGGGTATCGCGGCTCCAGCGATGTGATTGGCCGGAGAAGCAATGACGTCACTCCAGCGCACGTGCGCATTAGCCACCATTCGCGGCGCGATCGCCGTTAGAAACGGCATGCTGGTAGACATCGGTGGCAGTCTACCCGCAAGGATCGGGTAGGCTCATACTTGATTAGTTTTCCCTTCAGGTACTCTGAGCCACATCCATGCAATGCCTTATGGACAAGACATCCAGTTTTGAACATAACCCGTTCTTTCACGGGCAGCCAACTGTAGTTGTAGAAGCCTTATGGGTGAAACGCATTAGTGGGGTGGTCCTAGGCGAGGGCTGTCAGTGTGAAACGTATGGCTCTCTTCTTAGCACTTGGTGTTTGATGGTGTGTCACTAGGCTGGTGTGCCCTCTTTTTTTGTGTTCAATGCCTGGCACAGGTTAGGGCAGTGGTGGAGGAGGGAGGGTTGTCCGCATGCGCCGTAGATATCGGCTCCTGTCATTAGTGTAAATATCTCCTAAACCGTGCAGGTTTGGGTGATATTTCTTGCACCTACAGGTAAGCCTTAATCTAGGCTTACCTGTAGGTTCAAGTTGTGTGGTTGGGTTTACAACCACTTTAATCTAGGCTTACCTGTAGGTAAAAGTGGTCTGTAAGGGTTTACAACCACTTTAAAAGACCTTAGAAAAACCAACATACCAGAATGACAACACACAAAGTAAAAACCTGGGGGTCTGTCCATCACACCCCATTAAAATTAGGTGACTCCAAAAGCTTGTACAAAAAGTACGGTTTTCAATTCCTTTCGGAATTTTAAAAGGTCATTCACAAGTCTCAGTTTCAGAGGCATGGAGTTCCAAAATTCAGCTCCTTGTATTTCACTTGTTCTCCCTCCGCATTTTTTCTTTTTGAATTTTGGAATATTCTATTTGGCCAGATTCGCCAATCTCAAGGATCGGGTAGGCTCATACTTGATTAATTTTTCCTTCAGGTACTCTGAGCCACATCCATGCAATGCCTTATGGACAAGACATCCAGTTTTGAACAGAACCCGTTCTTTCACGGGCAGCCAACTGTAGTTGTAGAAGCCTTATGGGTGAAACGCATTAGCGGGGTGGTCCTAGGCGAGGGCTGTCAGTGTGAAACGTATGGCTTTCTTCTTAGCACTTGGTGTTTGATGGTGTGGCACTAGGCTGGTGCGCCCTCTTTTTTTGTGTTCAATGCCTGGCACAGGTTAGGGCAGTGGTGGAGGAGGGAGGGTTGTCCACGTTTCCCGTAGGGTGCACAATGGAAACGCCAATGTACCGTATTTAACCCTAAAGTGACCCCGAATCCGAAGTTTTTTTTGTACTTACAGTTTTGGTGTCTTGCGCGGCGTCCATCGGCAGCCTCTTCGGGTCCGGCGTCCTTCTGCGGCTTCGGGTGTCCTCTTCGGCGGGTCCGGCGTCCTTCTGCGGCTTCGGGTGTCCTTCTGCGGCTTCGGGTGTCCTTCTGCGGCGGGTCCGGTGTCCTCTTCGGCGGGGTCCGGCGTCCTTCTGCGGCGTCCTCGCGGCGTCCTCGCTCGTTTCCCGCGCCGAGTTTTGAATACTGCGCCGACATATACCGAGCGCAGTATAGTCGGGCAGTCTCTGCAACTTCCGCGCTCACGTCCTGGATGTACAGGACGTCAGCGCGGGTAGCCGAGCATTGCCGACAATACACGAGTGTACGGCGCTCTGACACTCGTGTATTGTCGGCAATGCTCGGCTACCCGCGCTGACGTCCTGTACGTCCAGGACGTGAGCGCGGAAGTTGCCGAGACTGCCCGACTATATCCGAGTGTACTGCACTCGGTATATGTCGGCGCAGTATTCAAAACTCGGCGCGGGAAAGCGGGTATCGGCGTATACCGCGCACCCACGATTTTGCCCTGATTTTCAGGGCAAAAAAGTGTGCGGTATACGCCGATAAATACGGTAATTATTTACTTTTTGCAAGGCTTCTTTTTTTTTAGTCCAGTAATCCTTTTATTAATCCTTATAATTCTACCCAGTCCTTCTACACCCAAGCCTTTCCACCCCCCCCCCCCCCCCTCATGGCATTTGTGGAGTCATTTACAAGTGTTATTCTTGGAATTAACAATACAACCTAGAACCCAATTTGGTTAATTAACATATCAGCCCATGACTTCAGAGTATAAACGGAATATGTCCTGATGAGACTGGAGAAGCCATCGCTGTTTTCTCCTTGAAGAAAGCCACAAATTACAAGGTTGCGTAGTCTTTATGCAAAGTGTGAGTGATTTATGGACTGTCTTTTGCAACCTGCCGAGTCAATTCTTCAAAGATGTTGCTTCTAATTAATTAACCTCATTGGATGAGACTGACATTGTGTCTCCTGCGGCGCAGAAGTGGGGAAGGAAGATACGGTGACCTAACCTCCCGTATGCATATACATAAAAATTAGATTGACAACCGTGGTGCCCACACGTTACCAGTTCTCAGTTTCTTGAAATAAACCCTAATTTGCAGCTAAGGCAACAGACTGGCCATTTTATCTTTTTCCTTTTTCATATTTTGGGTACAAAAAATACAAAAAAGTATTCATACCCCTTGAAATGTTCCACATTTTGTCATGTTACGGCCAAAAACATAAATGTATTTCATTGGGATTTAATGCGGTAGACCAACACAAAGTGGCACATAATTGTGAAGTGGAAGGAAAATTCTAATTTTTTTACAAATAAATATCTGAAAAGTGTGACGGTCATTTGTATTCAGCCCCCTATACTCTGATAACGCTAACTAAAATCTAGTGGAACCAAATGCCTTCAGAAGTCACCTAATTACTAAATAGAGTCCACCTGTGTGTGTGTAATTTAATCTCAGTATAAATATAGCTGTTCTGTGAAGCCTACAGAGGTTTGTTAGAGAACCTTTGTGAACAAACAACATCATGAAGGCCAAGGAACACACCAGACAGGTCAGGGATAAAGTTGTGAAGATGTTTAAAGCAGGGTTAGGTCATAAAAAAATATCCCAAGCTTTGAACAGCCAACGGAGCTCTGTTCAATCCATCATCCGAAAATGGAAAGAGTATGGTACAATTGCAAACCTACCAAGACATGGCCGTCCACCTAAACTGACAGGCCAGGCAAGGAGAGCATTCATCAGAGAAGCAGCCAAGAGGCCCATGGAAACTCTGGAGGAGCTGCAGAGATCCACAGCTCAGGTGGGAGAATCTGTCCACAGGACAACTATTAGTCGCACTCTCCACATCTGACCTTCAAGGAAAAGTGGCAAGAAGAAAGTCATTATTGAAAGAAATAAGAAGTCCTGTTTGCAGTTTGTGAGAAGACATGTGGGGGGACACAGCAAACATGTGGAAGAAGTAGCTCTGGTCAGATGGGACCAAAATGTAACTTTTTGGCCTAAAAGCAAAACGCTACATGTTGTGAAAACTAACATTGCACATCACCCTGAACACACCATCCTCACCGTGAGACATGGTGGTGGCAGCATCATGTTGTGGGGATACTTTTCTTCAGCAGGGACAAGGAAGCTGGTGAGAGTCGATGGGAAGATGGATTGAGCCAAATACAGGGCAATCTTAGAAGAAAACCTGTAAAGCCTCGTACACACGATCAGTCCATCCGATGAGAACTGTCTGAAGGACCGTTGTCATCGGTTAACCGATGAAGCTGACTGATGGTCCATTGTGCCCACACACCATTGGTTAAATAACCGATCGTGTCAGAACGCGGTGACATAAAACCCAACGACGTGCTGAAAAAAATGAAGTTCAATGCTTCCAAGCAATTTCAGCTGCGACATTCAGATGGTGGGGTCAGAATTTGGTGTAAACAACATGAAAGCATGGATCCATCCTGCCTTGTATCACGGGTCGGGCTGGTGGTGGTGTAATGATGTGGGGGGGATATCTTCTTGGCCCGCTTTTGGCCCCTTAGTACCAATTGAGCGTCGTTTAAACACCACGGCCTACCTGAGTATTGATGATGACCATGTCCATCCCTTTATGACTACAGTGTCCCCATCTTCTGATGGCTCCTTCCAGCAGGATAATGCCCCATGTAACAAATCTCCAATCATCTCACCACTGGACAGGGAGGTCACTGCACTTCAATGGCCGCCACAGTCCCCAGATCTCATCCAATAGAGGACCTTTGGGATGTGGTGGAACTGGAGAATTGCATCATGGATGTGCAGCTGACAAATCTGCAGCAACTGCGTGATGTTATCATGTCACCATGGACCAAAAACTCTGAGGAATGTTTCCAACACCTTGTTGTATCTATGCCATCAGAGGCGGCTCTTTAATTAGGCAAATTAGGCGGACGCCTAAGGCCTCACACTCACAGGGGCCTCGCGGCTGCCTAACTTACCCAATGCATTACCCCAGTTTTAAGGGACAGGGGACCTTAAGGTTGCTGTGCTCAGGCAGCGTTAAGAGCCCTGACTCAGGAGCGGGACCGTCAGCGTCCCTAACAAGCAGTGAATATTGGTGACACCACCCCTTGTGACGTCAATGACCCAGCATGCCTTCAGTCAATGACGTCAAAAGGGGGCGGGTTCAGCAGGTGACATCTCCGGGTGGCCCCTGCCCCTTAGGTATTAAAGAGCAGGATCTGGGGGCCACCTTGCTAAAGGGGGAGTTTCCAGATTTCCGATAAGCCCCCTGCCTGCAGACCCCCACAATCACTGGCCAGGGTTGTGGGGAAGAGGCTCTCGTCCTTGAATTATTTTTCCCATAATGGGGGTGAGTGGGGCCCCATGTCAAGTTTTGCCTAAGGCCTCACCTAGCCTAGAGCCGCCTCTGTATGCCATGAAGAATGAAGGCAAAAGGGGGTCCAACCCGGGAACTAGCAAGGTGTACCTAATAAAGTGGCCGGTGAGTGTAGTAAGTCCTAGGCGGGGTAGCTGAGCCTATTTCACCGCAAGCGATGTTATAAATTCTGACCTACCACATGGCTTGCTAAGCAGTAAATGGCTGCTTCCATCAGAGGATTCTGAGGCAGGTGTTCAGCTTCCTCACAGATTGCCTTCAATTCTGCGCGCCGCTGATAGGCCACAATTCTGCGGGGCGAATTGTAAATTTAGAACTGCGAGCGAAGTACAAGGCGCTCTGTTCTGCTGTGACTCGGATTCCTGCGGATTGCGGCCAGCGTCACTCCATCAGCACAGGTGCCCTTCCAGAATACAAATGAGACGTCTGTAACACAGGCGGAACGCCACAGGCACGCTGGTGCTCTACGCCTGTTTATACCTAATAGGAAAATAAGAGGTCAGCTGTGTCTGCTTATCACATAGCAATTATCCCAAAAGTGTGCAGCAGGAGAACAGGCAAGGTCACTACGCATCTGCTAAAATATTCACAGCGCATTTCCATTAATGAAAACCATAAATCTTGACAGCCAGATAAATAAAATTAATGAAAAAAAAAAAAAAAAAGCAGCTGCTTGGAAGATGTCTGTCGGTCAGCGAGAGCTCAGGCTTGCATCAGGCACAGTCTTTTGGTGGCGGAACTCAGGAGGGGGGGGGGGTATTTACTAAAGGCAAATCCACTTTGCACTACACGTGCACTGCCAGTGCACTTGGAAGTGCAGTCGCTGTAGATCCGAGGGGGGCATGCAAGGAAAATAAAAAACAGCATTTTAGCTTGCAAATGATTGGATGATAAAATCAGCAGAGCTTCCCCTCATTTCAGATCTACCCCTTTCGTAAATAACCCCCAGGGTGTTAAAGGAGAACTCTTGGCATGTTCCCTAAGAAAAAATATAGTAAAGGTCAAATGTGCCGACAGGGCCAGATTTCCCATTAGTCACGGCAGACGGCGGTGATACTTCTAAACAGAGGCGTTGCTAGGGGGGTGCGGGGGGTGCGGTCCACACCGGGTGACACCCGCTAGAGGGGTGACACCATCCCGTTTGTTTTTGTTTTTTGTTTTTTTTTATTTTTTGTTTTTTTTAGCTGACATGCCCAGCCTACCCTGTGCAATCCCAGCCTGCCCTGTACCACCCCAGCCTGCTCTGTGCCATCCCAGCCTGCCCTGTACCACCCCAACCTGCCCTGTATCACCCAGCCTGCCCTGTACCACCCCAGCCTGCCCTGTACCACCCCAAACAGCCCTATACCACCCCAGCCTGCCCTGTACCCCCCCCAAACAGCCCTGTACCACCTCAGCCTGCCCTGTACCACCCCAGCCTGCCCTGTACCACCCAGCCTGCCCTGTACCACCCCAGCCTGCCCTGTACCACCCAGCCTGCCCTTTCAGAGTGCCAGGCGCGTGAATTACAGCAGCGGGGGTGTTTTTTTTAAGCACCTGAATAGAGCCTGAGGCTCTAATATGCTTCAAAATAGGGTGGGCTCAGAGGGTGGGCTCAGAGCATTGCGCCATGAGCCCACCCAGGTGTTACAACAGCGAATGAATCCTCAATCCGGCCAATCAGAAGCAGCTCTGAGACCCATTTTCCGATTGGCCAAAAAGAGACTGGAGAGAGATTCCCAATTGGCAGCCGAGGAGGAGGGAGGAAACAGAAGCCGCCGCAATGCCCGTGGAGAGCAGGGGAAGGGAAAGCCTTCACCGCCGCCACCGAGCAAGGGAAGCCGCCGGTGAAGCCCGGGAGAAGGGCTGCCCACCATAGATGGGGTAAATGCTCCAGACTCGACTGACCGATGGGGGGGTTTGTTAATGTTTGCAGCCCACCCCCCCCCCCCCCAAAAAAAAATTACCACCGGCCGACACTGCAATTCAGACATGAATCGGATCTCAGGGTTGTGAACACCCATGCAATCCGATTCTGGTGCAGACATGCCTAGCTTTTTTGGGCCCCGCTAAAAACTATTGCCCCAGGCTCCCCCCATTTGAAAGCTAACATACCAAATAAATACTCTGTTCCTTTCAAGAACTTAGATGCAGCCTCTTGCTGAGATAGTGATCCCTTACTTACCCTGAGTCATATAGGCAAAAACATTAGGGCCCAGATTCACGTAGGAGATACAACGGCGTATCTCCAGATAAGCCGTCGTATCTCTGAGTGTGAGGCGTAAGTCTCCTACGCCGTCGTATCTTAACTGCATATTTACGCTGGCCGCTAGAGGTGTGTACGCTGATTTACGCCTAGAAATGTGTAAATCAGCTAGATACGCCTATTCACGAACGTACGCCCGGCCGACGCAGTACAGATACGCCATTTACGTTAGGCTTTTTCCGGCGTAAAGTTACCCCTGCTCTATGAGGCGTAGATGAGGCTTACCAATGTTAGGTATGGATGTCGGAACAGCGTCGAATTTTCCGTCGAATACATCGTTTGCGTAAGTCGTTCGCGAATAGGGCTGTGCGTCATTTACGTTCACGTCGAAAGCATTGGCTTTTTGCGGATTAATTCGGAGCATGCACACTGGGATACTTTCACGGACGGCGCATGCGCCGTTCGTAAAAAACTTAATTTACGTGGGGTCACAATAAATTAACATAATAGACGCCCACATGATCCACATTTGAATTAGGCGGGCTTACGCCGGCCTATTTACGCTACGCCGCCGCAACTTTGCTTTGTGAATACTGCACTTGCCTGTCAAAGTTGCGGAGGCGTAACGTAAATAGGATACGTTACGCCCACTCACAAATACGCGCTCCCTACGTGAATCTGGGCCAAAGTGTGGAAGAAACACTGATGGGCACTGATTGTGGTTCCGTATCCAACGACTGTCGCCATTAACAGTGGAAAAAGTACGTCAACAGCGACAGCAGTCCTGTGTGGGCTGACATTAGTGAGTTGAGATTATACAAAGTTCTAGGAATTTAATACTTAACATCCCTGTAATTATTCTAATTGGCGGCGTCACTGCCGTCACAGCGGTGCTGAAAAGTTTCTTTTCTTTTAGGCGGTTTCTTAAGACAGAAACACGGCTTTATTGAGATCAGCCGCTGACATGTAAACGGAGGCTTTTTCAAAGTGCGTGTACGCGGTTGGAGAGCGAACATGCTGCGAGTTTAGGGCTGTTTTATGAAAACTGTAATCATTACCCCACATACACCAAGCAGATTAAAACATTGATTTCCAGGGAAGATTTGAGCCTCGGAGGGGAAGAATTATAAAGCAGCGGAATAGTCTGACTACAACCTTCCTGCTGCTTTTCAAATAGTGCTTTCCCCTTTGCTTGCTTTTGGATGTTTCTGTTCATTTTACAGTAGATACGCCAGCCTAAGTCAGAATTTGCGTCGGAGCTAATTTGAGCGTATTCTGGTAACCAGATACGCTTAAATTAGGCTCAGATACGAGCGGCGTAAGTGTCTTACACCCTCGTATCCTAAAGTGTAATATTTAGGCTGACCGCTAGGTGGCGCTTCCATTGTGGTCGGCGTAGAAAATGTAAATCAGTAGATACGCCTATTCACGAACGTACGCCTGGCCGACGCAGTACAGATACGCCGTTTACGTAACGCATTAGCGGCCTAAAGTTATTCCATCAAATAGATGGAATAGTAATGTTAAGTATGGCCGCCGTTCCCGCGTCGAAATTCGAAAATTTTACGTCGTTTGCGTAAGTCGTCCGTAAATAGGGATTTACGTTGTTTACATCCACGTCAAAATCAATATGCCCGTGCGGCTGAATGCACACTGGGAAATGTAGGTGCCCGGCGCATGCGCAGTTAAAAAAAAACGTCAATCACGTCGGGTCAAGCCTCATTATCATAAAACACGCCCCCTCAGACAAATTTGAATTAGGCGCCCTTACGCCTGCCCGCTTTAGGCTACGCCGCCGTAACTTAGCAGGCAATTACATTGTGAATCATGTACTTGCCTCGCTTAATTACGGCAGCGTAGCTTAAATGCCTTAAGCTACGCCGCCGCAAGTATGCGCTCGCCATCCTGAATCTAGCTAATAGTGTTTTAACCACTTCAGCCCCGGAAGGATTTGGCTACCAAATGATTGGGCCACTTTTTGCGATTCGGCACTGCTTCGCTTTAACTGACAATTGCGCGGTCGTGCGACATGGCTCCCAAACAAAATTGACGTCCTTTTTTTCCTACAAATAGAGCTTTCTTTTGGTGGTATTTGATCACCTCTGCGGTTTTTATTTTTTGCACTATAAACAAAAATAAAGCAACAATTTTGAAAAAAAAAATATATTTTTTACTTTTTGCTATAATAAATATCCCCAAAATATATAAATAAAAACTATTTGTTTCCTCACTTTAGGCCGATACGTATTCTTCTACATATTTTTGGTAAAAAAAATCGCAATAAGCGTTTATTGATTGGTTTGCGCAAAAGTTATAGCGTCTGCAAAATAGGGGATAGTTTTATGGCATTTTATTAACATTTTTTTTACTAGTAATGGCGGCGATCAGCTTTTTTTTTTCATGACTATGACATTATGGCGAACACATCGGACACTTTTGACCATTTTCAGTTATACAGCGATCAGTGCTATAAAAATGCACTGATTACTGTGTAAATGACATTGGCAGGGAAGGGGTTAACCACTAGGGGGCGAGGAAGGTGTTAAGTGTGTCTTAGGGAGTGATTCTAACTATGTGGGGGCTGGGCTACACGTGACATGACAGTGGTCACTGCTCCCGATTACAGGGAGCAGTAGATCAGTGTCGTCTCACTATGCAGAACAGGGAGATGCCTTGTTTACACAGCTCCATTCTGCAGCTCCGTGGGAGAAAAAAGTGGGGAATGTAAAAGTCAAATAAAAGTAAAGAATGATATTGGTAAATTTTGTATTTAATGTGCATTTATTCCTGAAGTCTTACTCAAATGATCAAAAAATAAAATAAAAAATAAATACTGATGAAATTACAGTCCATGGTGACACATTGCAATAAGCTTTGAGTTTGTGTCTTGGACTAAAAGCGATCCTGCGGTCCACAGAATGGCCGCCCGCTGTGATAAGCTCATATTGCAAGCCAGCTAAGTGTATTGATTAAAAGGATTCCCAGCTGGTGCCAGGAGGTTTTACAAAGTTATTGAATTAAATGCCTGGTAAGCCTTAACACATTAGTCCTACGTTTTGGGTGTAGAGGAGCTATCGCATTTCGCTGCTTGGCAAATTATTGGCAGTGTTTTGCTGCTTGAAGGATCAGTGGCGAGTGGTGACCAGAACATGAGTACATTGTGAAATGACAGTTCTGATCCGTCGATCATTGTCAGGTACAGCTCCTCGGGCCCTCATCTGTGCTGTGCCAAATTTCCAACCTGAACATGCAGCACATTTAACCACTTAAGGACCGGACCAATATGCTGCCTAAAGACCCAAGGTGTTTTTACAGTTCGGGACTGCGTCGCTTTAACAGACAATTGCGCGGTCATGCGACGTGGCTCCCAAACAAAATTGGCGTCCTTTTTTCCCCACAAATAGAGCTTTCTTTTGGTGGTATTTGATCACCTCTGCGGTTTTTATTTTTTGCGCTATAAACAAAAATAGAGCGACAATTTTGAAAAAAATGCAATATTTTTTACTTTTTGCTATAATAAATATCCCCCAAAAACATATATAAAACATATTTTTTCCTCAGTTTAGGCCGATTTCGTGACTGCGACATTATGGCGGACACTTCAGACAATTTTGACACATTTTTGGGACCATTGTCATTTTCACAGCAAAAAATGCATTTAAATTGCATTCTTTATTGTGAAAATGACAGTTGCAGTTTGGGAGTTAACCACTAGGGGGCGCTGTAGGATTTAGTGTACACTTAGTGTGTGTTTACAACTGTAGGGGGGTGTGGCTGTAGGAATGACGTCATCGATCGAGTCTCCCCTATAAAGGGGATCACTCGATCGATGCAGCGCCATAGTGAAGCACGGGGAAGCCGTGTTTACATACGGCTCTCCCCGTTCTTCAGCTCCGGGGAGCGTTTGCGACGGAGCGGCTATAAACAAATAGCCGCGCCGTCGTCCCGGATCGCTCCCCGAGGGAACCCAACCGCCGCGTGTAGCGGGGGGGTCCCGATCGGACCCCCCACCCGCTAGAAGGCAGGGACGTACAGGTACGCCAATGTGCCTGTACGTGCCATTCTGCCGACGTATATGTACATGCAGCAGTCGGGAAGGGGTTAAAGGCACACTCCAGCTGAACATGAAAATGGGGAGGAGGGACCTCTGTTGTTGTGTCCCTATAGAAAAATCTTCCCAACATAGGCAGGGCAATACAAATCTGACAGAGGTTCTAACCCTTTGTGACAGTAGAAGAACATATTTTCAGGTAGAGAGGGATGAGATCTGGCTTCCAATTGATGTAAAAGCCTTGGAAAACACATAAGGTAATGGCTCTTTGGCTAGGCTTTTATTCTCAAACAATAGGTGCTGGAACTCAAATATGACCCCCCAAAACCCCTCCCCCCCATACACACCCTCCAAATCATATCAAATAGTGGATGTGGTCAGATTTTACAAACAGTAGAAGAGTCTTAAATGGGCATTAAATACCAGGATTGCATTACATACAGAGTGCAGAGTTCATGCGGGGTTACAAACAGAGTGCAGAGATGTCACTTGTAAACACAGAAACCGGACTTCTGTGTTTACAAGTTATTGTGGTGATACCAAGACATTTTGGACAATTTCATGCTCCCAACTTTGTGGGATCAGTTTGGGGATGACCCCTTCATATTCCAACATGACTGTGCACCAGTCCACAAAGCAAGGTCCTTAAAGATATGGATGAGCGAGTTTGAGGTGGGGGAACTTGACTGGCCTGCCTGAGTCCTGACCTCAACCCGATAGAACACCTTTGGGATGAATTAGGGCCGAGACTGTGAGCCAGCCCTTCTTTTCCAACATCAGTGCCTGACCTCACAAATCCGCTTCTGGAAGAATGTTAAAAACATTCCCATAGACACACTCCTAAACCTTGTGGACGGCCTTCCCAGAAGGGTTGAAGCTGTTATAGCTGCAAAGGGTGGGCCAACTCAATATTAAACCCTACAGACTGAGACTGGGATGCCATTAACCGCTTGCCGACCAGCCGCCGCAGTTTTACGGCGGCAGGTCGGCTCGGCTGTGCGAGATCACGTAATATTGCGTCATCTCGTGAATCAGCCAACAGGGGCGCAGTCCCGACGTGTGTGCCCGGTGGGTGCGATCACTCGTTACAGAGCGAGAATCGGGAGCTGTGTGTGTAAACACACAGCTCCCGGTCCTGTCAGGGGGAGAAATGCCTGATTGTCTGTTCAAACAATGTATGAATAGCGATCAGTCATTTCCCCAAGTCAGTCCACCCCCCCTTCAGTTAGAACACACCCAGGGAACATACTTAACCCCTTCCTCGCCCCCCTAGTGTTAACCTCTTCCCTGCCAGTGGCATTTTTATAGTAATCAATGCATTTTTATAGCACTGATAGCTATAAAAATGCCAATGGTCCCAAAAATGTGTCAAAAGTGTCCGAAGTGTCCGCCATAAGGTCGCAGTACCGATAAAAATCGCTGATCGCCGCTATTACTAGTAAAAAAAAAATATTAATAAAAATGCCATATAGCTATGCCCTATTTTGTAGACGCTATAACTTTTGCGCAAACCAATCAATAAACGCTTATTGTGAATTAATTTTTACGTAAAATATGTAGAAGAATACGTATCCGCCTAAACTGAGGAAATTTTATTTTTTATATCATTTTGGGGATATTTATTACAGCAAAAAGTAAAAAATATTAATTTTTTTTTTCAAAATTGTCGCTCTATTTTTGTTTGTAGTGCAAACAATGAAAAACCGCAGATGTGATCAAATACCACCAAAAGAAAGCTCTATTTGTGGGAAAACAAGGACGCCAATTTTGTTTGGGAGCCACGTCGCACGACCGTGCAATTGTCAGTTAAAGCGAAGCAGTGCCGAATTGCAAAAAGGGGCCCGGTCATTGAGCAGCAATATGGTCCGGGGCTGAAGTGGTTAATGTGGATCGACTTGTGTACAATCAGCTTGCCCATACACGGATGAGATCTTGGCCGGTCCCTGCTGAACATGCCAAATTTCGATCCATGTATGGCTGGCCTAATCCTTTTGGCAGTTATTTTTTTGTGCCGAGGGGTTAAAATAAATAAATAAAAAGTCAATAAAAGCATGAATATTACATTCATTTTTACTATTTTATTTGTGAAAAAAACTACAAGCAAGAGATTCATAAATAGACATTTCTAATTAAAGCAGAAAGGAAAATGATGGAGTGGCTTCTAGGACAGCGGTGCACATGCTAGCAACAGGAATATATTAACATCTGTTTTATTTCATTTTGCTAGACAAAAAAAAAAAAGCAGTGTTTAATAAAAATTCCCCGAAAACATTTAAAGACCTGTGAATTTCTGACCATTTCACAAAAACCACCAAATTGACAATTTTATTTAGCATGAAAAGAAAAAAAAAAAAAAAAATCATAAAATGTTTTATAGACTGTACAGTAAAAACCCATTAAAAGCAGACTACAAGCTTTATTTTTTTCAGGAAAAGGGGAAAAAGTTTATATTACACAAACAAAACAAAACAAAAAAAAAGGTTTCACAAAGTTATGTCCTGACAAACAAGCATTCAATAGGAACCTGCAGCAGAAAAAGAAATGCTAAAACCACAAAACTAAAAAGACAAAGGATGTAACCAGCTTTACACAGTAAATAAAGGTTACAAGTTATACGTAACAGAATTCGTTGTCCATTGAAAGCTTGTACGTTTCAATGGGAATTGCTAAAATGTTGGCTCTCAAACCATGTTTGGTTACATACACGCAAAAAAAAAAAAAAGTAAATATATATATAGTCAGTAATTATTAAAAATTTCAATAATTTAAGATACAATAAGCTTAGGAAGAAAAAAAAAAAAGACAAGGGGTTTTATAGTAAGGCAGGTGAACCATTATTAGGAGTTGCGGCGTGTACTTACATTTTTCTTAGAGGAACCGTTATGTACAGTATGCTTAAAACCCGACAGAACTTTTAGTTCGAATCAGGTGCATACATTCATTGCATCAAAATAAAAGCTGCATTAAGTATTAACAGCTTGTTAGAAAACAGCCTGAGTAGGAAAGCCTGTCTCCTGCCAGCATGCTGTTCAGAGAAGGACCCTTGTTGTGTTATGTGGAAGCAGCGGTCTCTCTGCAGAATTCAGACATGCCCTCCAGGGGTCAAGTCCTGGGGAAAAAAGTGTGGGAACTCCCACCCAAGATCCACTCCCCCACCAAAAAAAAAAAAAAAATGATACGCTCATATGTATAAATTACTAAACCGCATGTTTTTTTCTTTTCCGATCAAGTTCTTTATAAATCCCGCGATAACTTGCGGCAGACCTCCGCAATGTCTCCTGGGAACAATGACAAAAGCTCCCAGGAGACATTACGGCATCGAGGAAGTGACAGAATACCCGCACACTACCCAATGAATCCATATACAGGAAGCGGCCAGTAACATAAAGGATTACTAAGGTTCGTCTGCCCCTGACAGTGACTTGATCTGGGCATCACCGCTTAGTGAAGGATTGGCTCGGTTTGCTCTAGTCCTGCAAAGGGAACTGCGTTCCTGCTGTGAAAAAAGTGCAAGAACTCCGTTCCCACGCGTTCCCGCAGGACTTGAGCCCCGATGCCCTCTACTGAGTCAGAGCTAGAAATCTCCAGTCATCTGTTGACTGAAGAAACCTAGTTCGGACCAGAGGCGGCCGCTCCATTAGGCTGGATTCACACCAATGCATTTTTAGTGCATTTTGCAGATTTGCACTACAGAACGTGTTCCATAGTAAACCATGTTAAATGGACAAATCTGCAAAAAGCTCCAAAACTGCATTGGTGTGAATCCAGCCTTAGGGTCGCAGCCCCACTTATCCATGCATGGCACCAGAAGCATGGATTTCAATGTTATTTTTTTTTAAGCATGTGATTAGAACCTGAGACTCTAATTTGCTTCCAAAAAGGGTGGGATCAGGGCGCAGAGCACTGCGCCCCGAGCCCACCCAGTTATGTGACAATAGCAAATTAATATTCGCTATTGCCTTCCTGTTTCTCGTTCGGGCCAATCAATCACTCGACCGATTGGCCGAGAGGAGAAGCGACCATATTGGCCGGGAGTGGAGGGTTCCAAGGGGGAGATTCCGAGGGGAATCACTGAAGCTGCCTGCGAGCTGGATGGGTAAGTGTGGGGCTGATGGGCAGACAGGCAAACAACGGGGTGGGGTTTGTTCACTGACCAACTGAGCAATGGGCGGGGTTTGTTCACTGACCAACTGAGCGATGGGCGGTTTTGATCGACCAACCGAACGGGAGGGGGGCAGGTGGTTTGTTTGCCGCCCCCCAAAGAAATAGAGCAATAGCCACCACTGGAGGCATGTTGGACCTCTGCAGAGACACCATCCATGCTTCCACACAGAGAGCAAGCATGCTTTTATACAACATGCTGGCAGAGGACAGGCTTTTCTACAACATGCACACATTTGCTTTGATGCACCAGGACTGTATTTAGTGAATTTACACTGGACTTTCAAAGGGAAATCCATAGTTCTTATTAGGATATATACGTAAATGTGGTCCGCTAATGAAAATAGTATTTTCATGTTATTAATATTTGTAAAACCCTTTCTTTGGAATTGTATGTGTACATGGGAACTGCCATATTTGATTACTGCCTATATGTGCTGTGCTCTAAATTGTGGCACAGAGATTGTGCTTTACCTCTCTGCCTTTCTCAAAGCAAGGCTAAGATTCACCCCCAGCTCCAAAGGATTGCTTAAGGATTCCGTAACTAATTTGTAAGTCTTGGCAGCTTTTCAGCAAGATTACTGATTGCACTGTCCAATAAACAAAAAGCCACAAGGAGGGAGCACCTACAAATCTGTATATTGAAAAAAAGCATCATGAACGTATGGCATAGCAAGCAAGTAAAAATGTGACACATCAATACTTTCAGGTAAGATTTACAATATTAGCTCCATAAGCAGTCACTAAAAAATAGATAAGTTGTTTCCCTTGAAGCAAATGTGCAGTGCTAATTTCTAGGGTGTCGATTGGTTAAATAAAATAATTTCACACCAATTATGGCTGCCTCCATTGTGCCTCTATGGAAAGTACACTTTAAAGATTTTTGTTCTTAAGTGTTTTGTCACAAGGAAGAAAGAACAGCTCCTTGCGATGAATTATTTAGACAATAACGCATTTTGATTTGTACAAAGTTGAGAAAAACTGATCTTGAAAGGGTTGAAATATGCAACACTGTGCTCTCTATACAATCCCTGTTGGACCAAGCGCCTAAAAATTACAGGGGCCTCAGTTGTCAAAACCGGGGGCAAAAGGGTCTATCCAATCAGACTCTCGCTGCCTATTTTACAAGGCACTTTAGCAAATGAAAGCTTAAATCCGATTGGTTGTTGCGGGCAGCACTTCCCTTTTTCACCCAGTATGAGCAATGCAGCCCCACGGCCATTTACATATTTTCATACTAAAAACATTTGGCCCATTTGTGAACAGTGAACCTCCAAATTCTAAAACATTGCAAGAAAAAAAGCAGGGAACGCACGATGGGTATGCTCTGAGCATGGAGGAAAATTAAGGGAATTATTGCAGAAGTTTACAACACATAAAAAAAAACAGCATTGGGTAAAAGCCCAGTCATGCACAACAGCTATTGGTAGAGATTCATTAAATAATTCTTCTTAAAAGGTGAGTTTTAATTCATGGATTTAAAAGAAGTTTCTTTAGGTAGCAATAGTTGCTTTTACACCTTCTGTGCTTCTGCTGATATCAGTTATTATTGCACAGCCCTCAAGTCATTTGCTAGTCGAGAGCTGTGCAAAGCAAACTCTCTAAGGCCTAATGGCCGAAACGCGTAGGCTGTTTTTTTTTTACAGCATTGTACATGTCTTTTCAATAAAGATATACTTTTTGGATGTCATCCTGAGTGCCAACCATCCATTTCCTTATTCAGGCCACACACAGTTCGAATCTTGGCCGGTTCAGCATGAAACAGCGGAGATTCGAACTGTGAATGGGCAGGCTGAATGTACGAAGCTGGTCGATCAACTTGGGTACAACCAGCATGCTGGGTTTTACCTGCAATTATCGCTAGCGTCTGTTATCAAAAATGACTGTCTTCTCCCAGTGGGAGTGGCTTCCCCCGCCAGCAGAAGACAATGGCCTAGCAGGAGGGATTGCCACATCAACACTGTTGATGGGGGAATCCAGGAAATTTCTTTCATGTATGGCCAGCCCAAGTCCTTGGTCCTCATCTCAAACTAACATTTTTATATTAGTTTGATTGGTTCACCATAGATAGCTACCGATTCCTCATCTTAAACCATCATTGGTACTTGTAAAGTAGTGGTGACATCATCACCGCGCTGTACACAGCCTGTGCAAAGAGCAGAGCTGTGGGATGGAGCCAGTAGGCCCCACCCACTACAGGCCACCTGCAGGAAATGACAGAAGGGGGCGGAGACAAGACCGGTCATCCTGCGCAAGCAGAGAGAGCAGCAGTCTTTATTACAGGAAGTCAAAGTTTCACACTGGATTACTGCACAGATCTGTAAGAAATACACAAAGCACACCAAGATTCAAGAACGAATGCACACGACTCTAGTATTTAGACAATATCTACTTATCCCGGAGTTCAGTTTTAAGTTAAAAAAAGGGATACTCCAGGAAGGAGTGAATATCTGGTCGCCCGTGGGTGGAAAATCTGTACAGTGGTGGGTTACCTGCATTTCCTAACAGACATTGACATAGTTCATAAATATCTTATAATGAAATCACATAAGGTGTTGTTTTACTGCAGTATAATGTAGCTCATAAGTTCAACCTTTTTGCTGTAGTTTTCGATTCCAGTGGGGCAATGGAGATGGGCAACCTGTGGCTCCCCAGCCTTCTTTGGCAGCCTTACAAAACTCAGTCCTCCAAATGTACTGGTAGAGACAATACAGTGTTAATTTAAAGTGGAACTAAACCCTCCTATCCTTTACATCCAGGGAAGTTGCCATCTTAACCTCTGTTTAATCTACAGTTGCCATGGTGCTGCACATGTGATCAGTTATGACACCAGCCGTTAGGTGTCTTGACAGTCCTGTTGACTGAACAAGCAACTGTGACTGTTATCATTCACAGCATGCCTTAGGAAACCATTAAATCGTGGGTTTAGTTCCACTTCAAAGTGTTACTAAACCCAGGACTCTGCATTCACTATATCTGGTCTCCCACAGTACACAGAACATGGAAATGCTACTTTTTCACATCAGCACTATATATCAATCTTGTGATTTCTATCAGTTCCTGGTGAAGATTGTGGGAGTTTTTATACTGCCCTTATCTGTCCTATGAGACTGCAGGGCTCCTGACCCTCTGTCTGGACAGTACCGATTGGCCCTGTGCTGATCACATGTACTCTCCCAAGAAAAAAAAAAACACTCTCTAGCGATACACACCAAACTGAGCATGTGCAGCCTGACTCCAAAGGCTCTGTCTTATCCAAACTTGTGCAGGGGGACAGTGCAGGGAGGGGAGGACCTGTGCATACAAGACAAAGCAGCCTTTACACACAATGCAGAGATTAACCCCTTAGGTTCCACAGTATAAAAAGCATGCTTTGCTGAATATACACACTAATTTTACTGTTGTGGGTTTAGTAAAACTAAGTACCAGCAACAGATCATGTTTTGGGAATTTCTAAAACTGCTGAAAACATGACCTGTTGGGGGTATTTGAGGACTAAGGTTGAGAAACTCTGATGTATGTACATATAATAAAGGATAAGAAGGCTGCCTTTGCGAAAAATGCTAGTTGCTTGGGTGTCATGTTGGCACCAATAGTTTAAAACCTTAAAGGGGTTGTAAAGGTAAAAAAAAAAAATCCCCTAAATGGCTTCCTTTACCTTAGTGCAGTCCTCCTTCACTTACCTCATCCTTCGATTTTGCTTTTAAATGTCCTCATTTCTTCTGACAAATCCTCACTTCCTGTTCTTCTGTCTAACTCCACACAGTAATGCAACACTTTCTCCCTGGTGTGGAGAAAGCCTCTTGAGGGGGGAGGGGGCGAGCAGGAGTGTCAGGACACCCAACACACAGCTCCTTTCACCAGGGAGAAAGCCTTGCATTACTGTGTGGAGTTACAGACAGAAGAACAGGAAGTGAGGATTTCTCAGAAGAAATAAGGACATTTAAAAGCAAAATGGAAGGATGAGGTAAGTGAAGGAGGACTACACTAAGGTAAAGGAAGCCATTTAGGGGGGAACATTTTTTTTTTTTACCTTTACAGCCCCTTTAACCCAGTATAAGTATGCAGATATAGATATCGGGCATGCCTTGCATGCATTCTTAGTTCAGGTATTAAAGAAGTAATAAAGCTCAATGGTTCATTAGCTAGCGATTTCAAAATGAGTTCAGCAATGGAATCCACTTTAAATCCACAATCACACCCCTGATCTTAATATCTTCAGATACTTCTGGTGCTTCCCCCATCTGCCCAGCGCTCTGTGGCGGACTAGAATTTTTGGTCGACCGCATAAGCATTTCACTATAACTGGATTGCATCACGAAGACAGAAGCCAGTCTGCACACAAAGATTGCATGTCTGCTTTGAAAACATGAAAGTAAAAACGATGCACACAATTAAACTCACTCCCAGTCCAATGCTGTATATAGTTGACTAATTTGGCTTAAAACCACAAGAACGCAGAAACCCCTTTGCAATTATTTTCCATTTGCCCGATTATAGCAAACTGCTGAAAGCCGATTATATATATATATATATATATATATATATATATATATATATATATATATATATATATATATATATATATATAAAGTTACCATATTTATATAGTGCTAATATATTTGGCAGTGCTTTACAGAGTACATGGAACAATTCACATCAGTCCCTGCCCCAGAGGAGCTTACAATTTAATGTCCCTACCCAAGTCAGAGACGCAGACATACACACCAAGACCTATGTGGTCAAAAGATACCAGTAATTGACTCTCTGTACCAGTTTGTCTTCAAAACTCAACTTCAGGCTAGTTTAAATATTTCTTTGCAGTGCCCACCCTTCCAACCAAACCGCAGTCTAGGGCAGTGTTTCTCAACTCCAATCCTCAAGGCGCCCCAACAAGTCATGTTTTCAGGATTTCCCTCAGATGAAATGGCTGTGGTAATTACTAAGGCAGTGAAACTGATTAAATCACCTGTGCAAAATAATCATAAACCTGAAAACATGACCTGTTGGGGCGCCTTGAGGACTGGAGTTGAGAAACACTGGTCTAGGGTTAGAGGAATAAGCAACAACACCTTATTCCTAGACTTCCCAGCAGATGGTGCTCTTCTGTGCTCCCATGTGGGTGGGCCATTGCATACAATGCTGGACTGCAGGTCTTGCATTGTACGCAAGGACGTCACAAAGCCTGCAACTGGCGAAGGGAAGAGGTTTTGGGTAACCAGTCTTGTAGTTAGGCTTAACAACAATTAGCCGAATGGGAGCGGCTTTGGGGAACTGGTTTTGTAGTTGGGCTAAGGTGACAATAAGACACATTTTTTTTTTTACTCCTAGACTTAAAGTGGAGTTCCACCCAAAAACGGAACTTCCACTTTAAAGAAAGATGACCCCCTGACATGGCAGCTCCTCGGCGACTGGAAGTCAGTCACCTCTCCTCCCTCTCCGCAATCATCTGGGACACATCACAGGTCCCAGATGATTGCTCCGCCAATCAGAGTTGTGCACGGCTGTGAAGCCACAGCCGGGCGCCCACAGTGACAATTCCGGCGCCGCGAAGAGGAGGGGGAGACAAGCGGGGCTTCATTCCCCTGCATCGCTGGACCCTGGGACAGGTAAGTGTCCAATTATTATACAAACAAAAAAGTAGCGCTAAGAGATGAATGAATATACTACATAAATAGCATATATTATACGTGGTAAATCTGTGGATACATATGAGGATATGTGCAAAACACAGTCTGTATAAATGGAGGGACAGTCCAAAAATGAACGATCAAGTGATGGTGCTCCAAAAATCAATAAATAAATAGAACCAAAGTGAGAAGAAGCCGTCACCAACTGAAAGGGGGCTTACCGGAGAGATTGAACCCTGAGGAACGTACGTTTGAGAGGGTCAATCTAGCGTGATATAGACGCATGGATCGATCAATGCTGCAGCTCCTAAAACGACCTCCAAATCCCCAAATGGTGTAGCCAAATGTGGATGGTTTGATATATATTGAAGTGATCCAATAATGGTCAAACAGCAAAGCCAAAAGAGGAATATCAAGAAGAGGAAAAAGAGGGCACATAGCGTAATCCTGTATATGAACTGTATTTTAATGTAGGTTAAAACACCTACATCAAATAGTAAAATGAAGGCCGATCAGATAAAAAGCGGCAGCAGTGGAGTTCCCGACGGGTTTCGCAGTCTCATGCATCGTTATTAAAAGTCAGCAGCTGCAGTATTTGTAGCTGCTGACTTTTAATATATTTTTTTTAGGCGGAACACCCCTTTAAGGAGATATTTTTAATGCTGCCGGGAGCTGGGCTTAAAATTTGAGGCAGGAAAACGAGTCTCACAGTCATTGCTGGTTTGGGCACAAAGCCCCAAATCTGTATCCTGGGCCTAGATTCCCAGTGTCTGTGTTTCGGAGGAGACATGGACCCTATTCCAAAGCAAGACCACTTCAAGAGTCCCCCCCCCCCCCCAGGCACAAACTTCCCAAGAATAGACACCCCTCAAAAACCAGGGCCCATAGTCAGTAGGCAAGAGGCTACCCTGCAGTTCCCTCCAAAAGCTCCTGTCCCGGTTGGGTCTTTCACACCCACATAATAACATTCTGATGGGAGGCAAACTCCCGACGACAACTGGGTTAGCACATTTCGATTTTTGCCCACATATTGAGTTCCCATTTTGAACTGCGTCCAGAACCTCAGCAAAGCAAAACCACAATGCTAACCACTAGGCCAGCATGTTGTTCATATTTAACTGGATGTCATGGGTTACTGTAGTACTCTATTGCTCTTTACACGATACCATTAAATAATATCCAATATTAGATAACATATTTTTTTTCAGTTTTCATAGTCTAGTTCACTTTTTTTGTGGACTTTTAGCTATGTTCAGGTACATGATTTGTCAAATGTAAAACTGTTGTACTACGATGAAGGGTCTTGTTCACACACTATAGATCGGCCAACACAAAGACATGACACGTTGCCATGAGTGCTATGAGTTTAGTTAACTCCAAATTAAGTTTTTCTCCAGGGAAGCCACTCCAATTTTTGATTTTACCAACATCTCCACCTACAGATGATGCCTACCGACTGAACAAATGCCACTTTTCGCTGTCAAATGCACTTCCCCATTACGTAATGGTACTTGCAGGTAACATCTGTCATATTTATAACTTGGATCTTTTAAAATTTTGCAAATGGAAAGTCATTAATTTTACAATAGATTCTGCATCAGTTCCCCTATTAAGATCTTGCTTGCTCTCCTATATCTACATTTTCTGCACTGGGGATGAGGATATCCGTCTCCATTAAGTACTCATTAGCATACACCAGCATCAGACCTATGAATGCTGAGGATGAATATGGTCGACACCTTTGGTTAAATTTGCCCTTAAGAAACTTAAAGCGGAACTTCACTATCTCAATCAGCATTAACTATTTGTATTCCTTATGCGGCTAGCTTTAGTAAATAGATGGGAAATTGTATCATATTTACTAGTTTTAAAGCTTTTTATTTTTTTACATTTCTTCAGTTACTTGCTGGTAAATGTTCTACATCTCAGGAGTCTTCAGGAGTGAAAGAGGGGTACACACCATCATGCCTGAGCCAAGGGTAGATGGATTCCAGGAAGTATATGCTACAAATGCTAGGGGTTTGTTTTTACATTGAGAAATGGATGGGTAAGTTTGCTTTTAATATTAAAAATGAATAAAAATGGGAGGACAGAGCCAACTCCAGGCATGTAAGCAGTGAGGCGAGCGAGTGCCACCGGCTAGTCTCTGACCCTGGGCACATCCTGTGAGCAGGACGTCGGATATTCCCTCCCCTTGGCTCGGTAAATAGCTGAGGGACCCCAGGAGAATGTGGCAAGAGCTAAATATGGGCAGGCGGCCACTTAAAATTAGTGTTTTTTGGTTTGTGGTGCTCAGATGCATTGCAGTTCCGCTTAAAACTTTTTATAAAAAATAAGAGCGGTACAGTTCCAAATTTCTGGTTTAATTTGAAATTAACTGCTTTACTTGCAAAAAGTGCTTTATTTGGAAAGGCCAACCTTCCAAAGTATTTCTCCTAACAGTTTACTGATCTGTGTTACCTTGCTACCCTTTGCTAGGTCTTCTCATAACTTGGGTAGGAAATGGCAATTGTCACTGCTAAAAGATAAACAAATGGATTTCCTATGGAAGGGTCAGATCAACTATTGTAGGCACTCTAAATATTTGGCACACTTAAAGATGATTTTCTTTTTTTGGATGTGCCAATAGTTGAATTTGAAGGGTTCAAATGAAAGAGGTGGCTAGTGCACCAATTATTAAAAAATTGTGACTTTTCACCAAAAAATAAAAAAGTTCAGATTTTAATGACAGACAAGTATCTGTATAGTGCCTTGTATGTCTTGCAGGAATCACTTGGAAAGATCCGATTCTATGTTTCTGTGTGTGGCTACTTCCTCCTTAAGCAGGTCATACTATGTTCGAACTGCTAAACTGGCCAAAATTTGTGCTGTGGGTTGCCCTGCTGGTTCATTTGAAAAATCGAATAAGCCAGTTGGCCACACTACTCTTTTGCACACACTTCGGTTAATTTACTAAAGCTGGAGAGTGCGAAAACTGGTGCAGCTTTTTTTATCAAAGCTTAATTGAACAAGCTGAAGTTAGAAGCCGATTGACTACAATGCACAGCTGCACCAGATTTGGCATGGTTCAGTTTTAGTAAATCGAGCCCACTGTGTACTGGCGATATTTCCCTGACTAGAATCCAAGTCTGTGCAGAGTTTTTGTTGGTGGCCACTCGTAATCCAGCCTTGAGAAGTGCGATCTTAGTATTTAATAGTGGTGGAGGGCAGACAACATTTGCAATGGTTTTCTGCCAAAAGACTGTATATCAGCTACTCTTAGGCTAGGTTCACACTGCTGCGAATTCTATTGCGAATTTGAGCCGTTGCGATTTCTCAAATTCGCAAGTCATTTAAATTACATAGTTTAACATTAGTGCTGTTCACATCAATGCATTGTGAATATAAGCTGCGGGGGAAAGAAGGGTCCTGTGCGAGTTTGATCTGTGTGCGATGCAAATTCAGCTCTATAGACTGGCATTCCCTGAAAAATCGCGGCCACGAATCGTGGCAAATACGCAGCCACGAAATTGCGGTAAAAATCACGATTTTGAATTCGCAGCCGTGTGAACCTAGCCTTATACTGCAATTTGGGTTAGCCAAGCACTATCCGATTGTTCCTCTTATAGCCTGGAACACAGATGGGCAAGCTGGTCATTATTCAGGTAAGACCGTATCTATCTTCACCTGTGTCTGTGGGAATGAAGCTTATGTCCACCTTAGTAGCGGAAGGATTTTTTCTGATCTATAGTTATTTGGGGAGGGTAAAGACATGTCTTGATTGACATGGCACCACATCCATTTCAAAATGTAGAAAACAAAGAAAAAAAAAAAAAAAAAGGTATAGGACTTTAACGGTTGCCACACATAACCCCAGGTAAAGAAACTTTAGACCATGTAAAAAAAAATATATATATATACAAAATTTTATTTCATATCCTCATAAAAACATGTACAAATTACATACAACTATCTCCTATACATTTCCCAACTGGCTATATTAAACACTATGTACATTAAAACCTGTAACCAATAGCCCATTTAAACTCTTATATAAGTGTATAAGGGTCTTTACATGATGGGCCAGGTACAGGAACCAGTAGGTCATTCCAAATATGGATCCCTACGCGTTACCAGATTTTTGTTGTCGATGTTACAGGTTTTCACGTACATAGAGTGTTTACATTGGGGTTATCTGTGACAACTGTTAAAATCCTATACGTTTTTTTTTTTGTTTTCTGTATATGGGGAGGGAGCACTTTTTTTTTTTTTAAGACCTCATACACACTACAGCTAAAAAAAAAATGCCTGTTTTACAGGCGTTTGATGTGTTTGTTTTTGCCTCTAAACGCCCCTCTAGGTTAGCCTGTTTGTCCATGCACACAGACATTTACAGGCGGGGGCATTTAGAGGCAGGAAAAATAAATAAATCACTTGCATGTTTGGAGGGGAGCATTTGGGCAGAAAAACACATGTTAATGCATTCTACTGAATAAATGAGTATTCTGGCCAGTAAAATGCTTGAACGCTAAAAGCGCATAAATGCTTTTGAAAAATATGGCTTTTACCGCATTTTTTTTTTTTAGCTGCTTTCTCCTATAATGAGAAAAGGCATCCAAAGGAGCACAATGTGCATGGAGCTTTAAATATTCCCCTAAAGAAGTAAATGGGTTGTGTACACCAATTTTCAGTAGCCCCCCCTGTCTAAAATACTGACAAGAGATTCATTTACAGGGTAAAATATGCAATAATGCACATGCAAGCCAAAAAAAATAAAAAAAGACTCCTGAAAACAATCTAACAAAAGAAAGGTGATCTGTAACAAATACCAGCCATAACTTGGGACTCTGTAAATTTGTTTTACAGGGAGGACTGCAGTAGCGGTAAAGAATAGGTATAGCTTTAAGCTCAGGCAGGAATCCGCGGCTCGCTAACTGCAGGGAGTTAAACATGCTCGGCAGGTTGAGCTAAACCAGCAATTATGGCCCCATAAAACACTGTAATAAGACCATGACTTACGCAGATAAACAAACCCGCTACGGAACACTTTGTAAACGCTAACGTTAATTCCTTCTCTGCAAGTCCCTGATCTAGCTGTAAACTTGCCATAAAAACAGAGAAAACCTAATAGACAGGACTTGTAGCACAATGATATTTTTCGACTATAGGTCTAAAAAAAAAAAAAAAAGGGCGTGCACTTTTTTTTATAGCAATCAAACAAGATTCACCCTTCTGTGTTATCAGAGAATGAAATGGAGAAGCTGATTGGTTACCGTAAGCACAGATGTTCTTTCAGACAGTTGTATAAAACTTCACAAAAATATGCAAGAAAGATGCAATTTTTTAAATTCTATTCTGAGGTGTGGGAGCCACACATAGTCGAAGAAACTAAAAAGGGCGCAACAATTTAGTATAGAGCAGCCACTTTACACCAGGGTTTTGAAAAACCTTAGGGTTCCTCAAGAGGTTGCTAGGGTTTCCTTGACCTCCTGTTTGACATTGCCGGCAAGCGTGTCACGGTCAACGCCATTTGCCATAGCCAGTGGCATGACATCAATCCCCTTTTTAGCTGTATGTTGAGCTTTCGTCTCACTAGCCACCAGTGTAAGGGTCATTTTTGCCAATGACCATCAATAAATTTGTTTTAACAAAAATATATTTTTCATTGGCTCCTCTGGGGTAAAATGGTAAAAAATAAATAAAAAAAAGGCTTCAAAAGAGGATTCTAAACATTTTAGATAACTGAATGTATATGTAAAGACAACACTCTGGTCAGCCCTCTGTAGTGAGCTGTACACAGTGTTTATTGCTGGACTAAGCAAGAGTACTTCAGAGTGAATGGGTAGGAAAAAGGAAAGAAAAATCACAAAAGACTGTTCGACACCAAGCGTGTGTGAATTATGGTAAAAAAAGAGGTATCACTCTATTAAGGCCAATATGGTACAAAAGGTATATCACAAAAAAAAAATACAAAATTAAAAAAAAAATCTTCCAAAACGTTACTTAAATGTTCTATGCGTCAACCCTACCAATTTTGCCAACAACCAGTAACATGCAAGCTGGGATGCATTTAAATGGTTTGCTGGCGACGATCTGATTTACTTCCTTAAATTTGACTTACCAGTTAGAACTGTTCTACCAATAATATAAACATGACCCTTGGACCATGATCTATTCCAGGATTGAAAAAACATGTAGCCAAGGTGTTGGGGTGACCATGGATGGGCAGAGGTCTACCAGAGTACAATAGGGGGTAGACGACATTCTCAGACATGGAATTAGCTAGTGATGTGTCTTATGGCTCTTCTAGCGGGCAAGATAGGCACATATACAGCTCGTCTTCTCTTATTGGGAAAATTGCTCTTAAAATGGCCAACGCTAGGTCAGCAGCATTAGAACTTTTAACATCCACATATCATCTTTAGGCTTTCATTAAATTGTGCATGTCTACATCTCCAGGTAATGTGTGCATCATTGATCTGTAGTATTGCAATTATACGTTTAGGGGCGCCACAGATGGGGGTTGCCTGGAATTATTCTGAATTGTAAATGTCCAATGCACACATATCTTGTGGTCTCTGTAAATCGTATAGGTCCTAGGTTTATATTAACCAGTAGACAGCAGTAAGGGCGCCACAACAATGGTGTTAACTTTTTTTATTACTGAAAAATCAACACAGAAAAACCAACACGTTTTAGAGGTTCACACACACACCTCTTCATTGAGATTGCGAGTTATGTCAGATCAGGAACAAGGCATTACCTGCTGGTGCTAAAAAACTTCTGATATTGTATTTAAAAACCCCTTTGTGTCCATACATTCCTGACGTGACGCAACTCAAGCTCGGATAAAGGGCGTGAGCCCCCCAAACGATTTGGCTTCCTTATGTTACTTATTTTCAACAATAAAAGAAAACTACTTAGAATTGTGCTCAGAATAGGAATGTTTTGACTGCCCGCCACAGGAAAACGCAAACCTCAACAAAACCGCGCTTCTATTTTGCTGTGGCCGGCAGACAAAGTAGGCAGTGTGTACTTGAAGCCTTATTATCCCAGACTAACTATTTAGTGCATCTGCTGAGCGTGCTGTATTAACTGTTAGTCACCTCAGCTACATACAGTATACAGCGCTGTGTTTCGGCCGTGGGAGGGAGATTTCCCATCCCTCTCCCGGAACAAGACAGAGTTGGGTTTGGAGCTGTTCAGCCATTTACAGGAAGCTTTGCAGTCTATGAATAAATATAAAGCTTCCTCTGATTGGCTGAGGTGGAGACACATGCAGACATCACAATCTCTGCCTCAGCCAATCATAGGCAGGTTTGTAATCATTCATAAAATAAAGTCCCCTATGAATGGCTGAGCAGCATTCAGCCTGTTTTGTTACGGGAGTGGGACAGGAGTTCTAGTTCCACTGCCATAACACAGAGCCGTGTATTTTATGTAGCTGAAGCTACAGTTATTACATATACCCAGCAAGCACTTGTTATTGCAGTAAATAATTTGTTTGGATCAACTTGCCACAAACTATTTAAAAATGGACATTGAACTTGGTGTTCAGATTTAAAATAAAAGCATGGGACCCATTAAAGAAAATATTACTCACCTAGGTGGATCCAGCATTGGTCCAATGCTGCATCTGTCCCCCCGCTGGCTCTAAGACCAAGGAACTGAGTGATCAAACAGCGTTGATTGCTCAGCTCTCAGTCATCAACCTGCAAAGAACTGGTGTCTGTCAGTCACAGGCTCTCTGCTCTGCCCCTTCAGTGCTCACTGGAGCGCCGGGTGGTGGAGGGGCAGGAATGGCTGGCTCAGTCTCCCAGTGGCTCGGCGAGAGGCTGAGCCAGCTGCCAGTCCAAGTATCTGGGTGGATTTCATACCATATGGTCGGGATGTTTTCAGAGCCTGCATCTGTGTAATGTCAGCTGACAGCGGGCTTTAGACCACTGAAAACAGTTCACAGGAGTGCAGAACAAACTGCACTCTTGCGTTCCGTAGGAGAAGTACAACCAAAAAAGCTTGGCTATACTTCTCCTTTAATGATATCTACTGGACTTTCCCTCAGGACCTCTTCTTTTGGCTGAGGGTTCTTTGTGCAATTCAGCTTGATTAATGAGACGGTCTTTAACAATACTGGAAATTATTAATAGGAGATGTTGGCACCTCCTATGTATGCCTTCCTAGTTTATATTATAGTCCTTTATGCTTACTCTGTGGTCACAGCCCCTCAGGGTACTGGCACTGTAGAACTGTAATGTGTATGCAACCTTTGGTCAAAACTTCTACATTTATCTACACATTAACATAAAATTCATAGTCCTGGCCAAAGCCTTTGAAGATCCACAGGGACCATGCAGAACTGTCTGAAAGAATCACCATGTGTAAATACTATAAAGAACAGAAAAGCCGCAAAAAAAAAAATAGGAGCAAACAGAGTTTATTTGATAAGACAGTGCAAAGAGCAATAACGATCTGCAAAGTGCAGTAACCCATGACAACTAGATTTCACTGCTCTTCAGTTTAGAGCGGTCTGTACAACAAACAATGGCTGCTGGTATGGAATAAGGAATAGGTTACCGCATTCATCCTTACTCCATAAAACCTCTTTAGTGTGCATTTCTTCCCATCTGCAACATTTCCTAAGAACCTTTCATTTATACTCTTGCAAGCATTTGCGCAAATACATAAAAACATGTATCTTACGTCAAGGTAATACTTTACAGAAAACCTCTACATATGAAAACAAACCAGCCTTTAAAAAGTAAATTGCTTGCCCAATAGAGAGATCATTGGGATTATTTAAACCAGCAGCACAAATTGCAGCAACCCATCACAGCCAGATTTCAATATACTATAAAGCAGATGAGAACTATGAATGCTGACCGTCTGCTACGGGTTATTGTTCTTGCCTTGCTGTCTATACACCAGGATGCCAATGAGTGAGAAAAAAACAAATAAGTGCTTAAAAGTAATATTCACAAAGACACAAGTTGCATGAAAATTACTGGAGAATAGAAAAAAAAAATGCTTTTAATGCATATATTCTAGGGAATATTCTTTTCAGCAGGAAAGATAAAATACCGATACTTTAAAATATTTTTCCCAATGTGGACAATTTAGGCACATATATTTTAAACATTAAAATGAACTTCGCGTATTTACGTGTAAAACCAAAAAGTTTTGAAAAAATAAAAGATTAAAACCCAAGTCAAGTTTTTTTTATTCTTTGTAAGGGCCGTTTCCTCATTGGGGAGATTTGTATGCTCATGTAGACAAAGAAAAGTTCTATGATGAGCTGATGCAGCCCAGGAACGGGTCAGGAAGCTGCTGGTCAAATAATTCATGTGACATTAGCCTTTTAACAAGATCAGACAGGGCCCTTTCCTAAAACACTGTGGATGGCATGTTAGTAGGACATCTCTTATGCTAGTTTTCCTAAAAACAGTGTAGGCTCAGATATAGTCCAGCTGTCAACTCTTTTTTATTGATTTATAGCTCAGGACAGAATGGAGAAGGATATCTGGTTCTTACCGATACCTGTGGCTCATTTAAGCCTTATTCACATGGGGGGTACTAGTCTGCACTCCCGTAAAAAGGGTCGTCTTTGGATGCACTGCATTCTAAATTGTGTATCGGTCTGCACAGAAGTATGCTTGGGGATGCGCTGCAGTCACCCACTTGTACCCTCCCATGCTGGTAGAAAACAGCTCTTAGTATGGGTGTACATAACAGTATGCCAGCATAAATAAAGCCTTAGGCTTAGTTTACACATGTGCACCCAGGGCAGGGGGTGGGTTGTCAAACCAGATGTTGAGCTGCAGTTTTACCTTCCCTTAACTGCTCACCTGAACGCTAACCTGCCATGGGAAAATGTAGACAGCATATCGATTCGACGGGCAGCGCCAGAGCCTATCACAACTAATGCAGTTCTACTGGCCTACACCACAACCATGTGCAATGTACACAGACCACAGTACGCAGACCACAATAAAAAACTGATGGGGGTTCTAGCCTCTTCCCCATATGGATTTCCGTCCATGTGGTGGTCTGAGATTTACCTTAATTTCTATCTGGTTAAATCATTGTTGTCAGGACAAGAGAGAACTTAGAACTCTAACAGAGCACCTAAAACATCAGTAAAAACCAGACAGTGGTTCTTATGCGTTCCAACACTAACCTAAAAAAACCTGGACATTTAAAAGAAAAAAGGCTAGCAATAAACAAGTGCAAAACCACCACCACTCAGAATCCACATCATTAAGAAGTGTCACTGTGTCTTTCAAAACCCACAGGGGACCAAATGCACATAGCACTTGATCCTGTTCTGATCCATTTAGTGGTTGCCGAGTAGCATGGTTGGACAACTTGTACCCCTTGCCCCAACGCTGTCTAAACATGCAGGTAGTAAAGAAACAAAAACTTAAGGGCTCACTTATACGCGTTTGTATCTGGCAGCAGGTGTACTGCGGAGGTGAGCACCATTTAGCAACACAGTAAGGGGTGAGCGCTATTCATTAGAAAGGAAATAGTAAATGATCAGTACTGTGGAGCTGTGTGATCTATCTTCTAAATGCATCGGATGTTTACTAGAAAAACAGTCAGAAGTGACGAGGCTGTAAATGGGTGGAAAACAATGTATACAGTGAAAATCCTAGAAAGGGGTAGGGGCTAGTGCTGTAGCTCCCCTATAGGAATGCTTATAAATTGGGCTCCAGCCTGGGGTGGAGCTACAGCCAGCACAAACAGAAATAAAGGTGTTTAAAATGCACAAGGGGCTACGGATCAAAACAAAACCAAGTGCTACATACACCTGGGTCCCCGGGAGGGTTCAAAAAGGATTTTTAAATGGTGGCAATAATTAATAATTTTTCCAATGTAAGCTGTTCAAATATGATTGGTGCATGGTTATCAGTTACTATCCTCCTTTCCTGTCTGAATCATGTTCTCCAAAAATGTATTTGTGAATATTACTAGCCACTGACTGGTTGCCTTGAACACAGCCACTTCTCATATTTGGGTCTTTTACACAAAGCATATCACTTTGGGATCTTCCTTCCTCCTACCAGGTATGATAATTGGACGAACTGCCACTTGTGAATTTATGCAATTGGCTCACCTGTTTGGAGCAGTTTGAGAATGTTGTGATGTTCTAAATTTGCCCAAATTGTCTAATTTCAGAAGTAATTTTCCCAAAGAAACAATTGACCTGTCCTGACCAGAGAATCTGCCTTGCGGTGTCCAATTTAGTAAATCCACCTAAACATCTGTTTTACAAAAGTCTGCCCTCTGGGCTTTCTTTTCCCTCCTAATAAATCCTCCTTTACTCCCAATGTTTTCTTATAATTCAGCCAATGGCATTGTCAGCTTTGCTGCTAGAGAGGTTTACTACCTTGGAACTAAAACTCAGCCTGTATGGCAGACAACACGATTACAAAACCACCATATAAAAAGAACAAAGGAAAAAAGGGAAGATGCCTTTGTCGACTTATCTTTGAAGGTGGAGGCACCGCCATCCTCACAATGCTTTGTCAGGTCAGTTATGTGTAGTAGGCATGTACAATGTTTGATCAAACGTTTGTGGGAACCTGACTATCACCTCTATGAGCTTGTTGGACATTGAATTACAACACAAAGTGCATAAAATCAAGCACATAGCCAAGGCCTCTCTAGTCACAAGCATTACCATACAAAGACATTTAGACAATTAAGCTCTTCCAACCTTGTGGTAACAGTTTGGTGAAGGCCCTTTCCTTTTCAGCATGACTATGCCCCTGTGTACAAGGCTAGCTTCATAAAGACGTGCTTTAATGTGAAGGAACTCAAGTGACCTACACAGACGACTCCTGACCTCAACCCTACTGAACACCTTTGGGATGAATTGGACTGAGGCCCCGTACACACGACCGAGAAACTCGACGGGCAAAACACATCGTGTTTCCCATTGCCCAACGAGGAAATAGAGAACATGCTCTCTATTTGGCTCGACGAGTTTCCCGACGGGTTTCTCGGCGAAAAGTGTACACACGACCGGTTTTCTCGGCAGAATACGTCTCCCATCGAGTTTCTTGCTGGATTCTGCAGAGAAAACTGGTAGTGTGTACGGGGCCTCATGGCTACAAGCCAGGTCTTCTCTTCCAACAGTACCTGACCTTACAAATGCTCTTTTGGCTGAATGGGCACTTCCCACACACATTACAAGATGCAAATACTAGTTCCAGGACAGGGACTCACTTGTTAAAGTACGACAGCCCCAGAGACTGGACCTGCAAAGGTGCATCAGCAGCTTTTCCTTCTATTATGGCACAAAAAGTATAAGTGGCGCAACATCTGTTTGCTTTTTTAAAGTACTATGAACTCATGAAGTTGACAGTTACTTTAGGCCCCTTTCAAATGAGCAGTCCCATTGGGTCCACCTGTCCATTTTCTTCTATGACTTGTGTTCGTTTACACCCATCTACTTCCAATCAGATCCGATCTGGAAAAAAACAACTGGAAAGGGATGAGTTCTCCATGTGACCGGATCAGAGGGTAGACAGATGTAAATAGACTGCTGGTTCGTTTACATCCGACATGCCAATAGAGAAAAGTGGACTGTGTTAGTTTCCGCAGAGCAGACATGTCATCTGTCCGCTCAGCTCATCAGGGGACAGATCCCAAATGAATATGGCCCATATGAAAAGGGCCTTAGGCTCATGACATGTTTGCTTTATAGTCATTGCAGACTTGTTTTAAAAAAGTGCAAGTTCAGGGGTTACTATTGTTATCTTTCCTTCAACTACTCAGTGACTGGCCCAAAACAATTATGCCGTCAGACATTGGAGTTTCAAGCCTGCATACCCATTCTGGATTAGTGAATCTATACACACTGAAAACAAAGAGGCCCTGGAACTTTTAGCTTCACATAGAAGTTGGAAAGCACACCCTTTAAGCTCTTAATCAACTCCCCCTTAACATCAGCCCACAGTCTCCACTAGCAAAACAGAAATGGAAAGTTGAAGTAGAGCCCGGAAAAACAGATCCACTAGACCAGTCTTTCCCGACCTTTTCAACACAGAGGAACTCTTGAAATGACTTTACGCTCTCAGGGAACCCCTGTTAAAAAATACTACATCTATGAATCTTGATACATTAGTTTGATGGTTAGTGGGAAGAAGGTTCATTACACTTGTAGTCATTGGGAGGAATTACCCCCTAACAGATCGCTAAAAAGATTAATAGTGTCAGTGAGAACTTATCTGAGAGGCAGAAATTGCGCACTGCTTAAGGAACCCCTAGTAACCTCTGGAGGAACATTAGGATTCCATTGAAGCTTGGCTGAGAAACCCTGCACTAGACTCAGTTTTAGGTCAACTGTTTCCGTGGAAAGATTAGCTGCACACAATAGCCCGTTTTGGCAAACTATAAAAAAAGTTTTCCTACTTGGACCAAACCGATTTATATTTCAAATGTGATAAGTCCTCTTTTAAACCAAATTGCGGTATTTATTGGCACATCTAGTGCAATTTTGAAATCCCACGTAATAAACTGGTACACCAACAAACCAGGGCAAAAATTAGGCAAATGTTACCCGACTGCTGGAACGGGACAGCAAGGCTCTTTTTGGGATCACACATCATTACGATTAAAAAGATCTTTTTGTACAATTTGGCCAAAATGGTAAACAGCAAAAGCAACAAAGACAACATGCTGGATTTAACACTTGCATCTAAATTCTAGGCAAAGACCAGTGGTTTACAGTGTCCCTAGAAATGATAAATATTGGCTTCCTTAATTGTCCCACACTGAAAGTCTAACTCCAGACAGAACTTTTATTTTGGGATTTAAATACAGTGGAAAAGGGAAGGGCTAGAACTTCTGTCAGGTTTTTATGGCTGTCTGTTTCCCCACTGAGATTGCCCCTTCTTCCAATGACACTGTGCACTGGCATCCGATCCATTTGATATCTTGGCCACCATACTTTTTTGTGCATGGTACATCCTTGAACCCATCTCTACATATTATAGAAAAGTGCAGTGCTATGAAAATGAACAGACTAGTGCCTAAGTAAACACATGTATATAGTGCATAAATGAACTAAAAGTGAAGTATGGAAAAAAAAAAAACACATCTGAATCATACTTGCCTGTCCCCCGATGGCTTGAACACTGAGAACCAAGCGATCAAAGACCTCTGATAGTTCAGTTCTCAGTGTTCCAAGTACCATCAGTCAGCAGGTCTCTGCTTTGCCCCACCCCCTCCCCGCACTAACTAGAGCGTTGGGCTGTGGAAGGGGCGGGAGCGACTGGCTCAGGCTCTCAGTGGTTCGCTGAGAGGCTAAGTCAGGTCCCGGTCCAGGCATGTGGGTAAATCCAGACTATATGGTCGAGATCTTTAATAAACCTGAACTGGCTCTGTGACGTCAGCCGATAGTGGGCTTCAGCCCACTCTCTGCTGAAAACAGGTCACAGGAGTGCAGAATGAACCCACAGGAGAAGTACAGCCAAACAAGCTTTGGCTAAACTTCTCTTTTAAGTGACAATATTCAAATTATGTGAAAAACATCAATATAATCAAATGCAAAAAAGAAAATAGTCCCAATGGAGAGCCAATAAAAATTAAGTGATCTTCCCAGAGTGCAGCAAAAGAAGGAAAGATTCAAGTCCCAATGAACCTCCAAGTCTCAACACAGCCAGACCACACACCACCTCTGTCCAACAAGAGGGGGGCTTACTGGAATAATATGACCCACCAATAAAGAGTGGTCAAATAGCGCTCTATATAAGCTTCAAGCAATCAGCTTTCCTCCAACAGCATGACAGGCATCCACACCGTTATGTCCATACACTGTGGTTCGAAGCTCAGCATCTCGATAGATTCATACCACAGAAAACCAACATCATAGAAGAGAAAGGAACGCCCCTGCCGCTGCCTCTGTTCAGGGAGACCTGCCCATCCATTTGTCTTTTTTTGCATTTAATATTGATGTTGTTCATATAATTTGAATACTGTCACTTAAATAGCTTGTTCATTACACACACACAAAATATATATATATATATATATATATATATATATATATATATATATTTTGTTTACTTGGGTATGTACATTTTCATAATGCTGCACTTTCCTATATTATATTTAAGTATATATCGGATGCTGCGTATTATACTTTTGGGGCTCTAGCATGTTTTTTTGTTCATCTCTACCTAAAGCCCCTGAGGAAGAGAGTTTTGAACCACCAAACCGTGTTGGAAACCCATCTTGTATCATATTTAATAAACCTTCTGGATATATTCAATTGTTGTGGCACACTAGTCTTTCGTATACCCTACAGACGGTTCCAATGACACTGGGACAGGACACGACACTCGTTTACCACAATGGAGTCACAGACAGCAATACACCTCACAAAAGTTTGAATCTTTCTCCATGTGATCCAAAACCAACAGCAAAAAAGTTCTGGCCGATGTTGGGCTTAAACAATTCAAGATTCCTTTTCAAGATAAAACAAGAGGAAAATAATGTAATTTCTGCCAACTATACACTCAAAGCCACCACAAATGTAGTACATAAAACTGATATCCTGGACATGGGTCCTCTTTCTAAAATTTGCTTAGACAACTGTGAGAGTTTCCCCACGTTCCAATGAAACTTATTTCTTAAAACAGGTGCAAGCGAACCTTTGGCAACAGTTTCTATTATGCTGCCATCTTCTCCTTGGTTACTTTTTCCTTAGTTTCTTCATTTTTAGACTGACCTTAAAATGACAGCTATATTGTCCACAACCACCAGTCAGAACGTCATGTCTGATTGGTAGGTGCAGGTAGTAGAGACGTTCATATCGTTTTGAGATTTTACCAGCCTGGGATAAGCCAAGAATTTAAAAGACAAGGAGGATCTGTGAAAAATGCAGCATGGATACGGTTACTGAGGCAGCTTGCACTTGTTTTCAGAAGTAACAAGATACATCTTTACATGGGTTGAGGAATACTTTGTCAGGAGACAATTTTTGGGGAGGAAAGGTTCGCATGGTTTGATATTTCTAACAACCAATGCCAGAATGGCAGACAGAAGCTGCTGGCACCATAACGGGTTAGATATCTCGTCTTCGGGCCTGTGTTCAAAGTTCTCCATTCACAGTGTATCAAGCACCAGTGTTTGTTTTTCTATGTATTGGTTTAAATAACCATTTATTCATATATATATATTTTTATATATTTATATATATATATTGATGTATAAAAAATTGATAATATGCTGTATTACAGGGAACAGGTCCAGGGAGGGCAATAAAAAATAAAGAAATGTAAAAGAAAGGAATAAGCACAAAACAAACAGGAGGGAAGACGGGGTTGTGAATGCAATAAATAAAAGTCAAAAAAATAGCAAAAAAAAAAAAAAAAAGAATACATGGAAAATTGTGCACAGTAGATCTGTATAAAAAGGTAGGTTGAGGAGCACATCCAAATACAAAGGCTTGAAAGGGGAATTGATGAAAACGATGGAATAGGTCGTTGGTGTGGGGGTTATGAAGTTCCACGGTTGCCAAAAGCCCAAAATCCGTCCAAAATGGTCCTCCACGTGACAGGATGGTGTCCAGGAAAAGAAAAAACGGTGGGGGAAAAACCATCAAAAAATAATAATAATAATAATAATATTAATAATCCAGGAATATAAACATAGGCAGATGGGGTCCTGGAACTCCTGACCCCCCCAAATCCAGAGTCTCTTCTGCCGAAATTAATGTGCAATATTTTGTTTTTCCGTTTTCTATGTATTTTTCAGAAAGACTCGTCGTTCACCACAGACATGTCGCCCTTGGGGGTTGAGGAACGGGATGATCCTTTGTCTGTGCATTCTGAGCCGGAGCCACTCTGGTTCTGCTGTTCTGAGCCCGCGCTGGAGGTGACTGTGGAGGACGAGGTGGAGGAAGATCGAGTCTTTTCTTTAAAGTCTGTGATTATTACCGTGACGTTTCCCACTGTTACAGCAAGCTGCTGTGCGGTACTTCTGTCTACATTTTTCAGCCTGGGCCTGGAGATAAAAAAACAAACAGAATGATCTTTATTGGGTGTAGAGATTTACTGCTACAAAAGCTGGTCATATACGGCTCAAACTTCATCCAATTCCAGTGGATTGGTTGATTTTCGAGTCATGAGCTGCCACGCCGACACCACTCGCCATCATCAAATTTTGATTGGGAAATTTACAGAAAAAGTCGGGTGGATTTTGCATTTAATAAGATGCAGTCACAGTTCTGGTGTTTAGGATCCAGAGCTGTCAAAATACCTGAGCAGAATAGCCAGCCGCGGGAGATTCTTCTTTCCACATTGTTTAGTGTGGATGAGGCAATCCATTTGTTCAGCTCAGTGCAAATCTTTACATGTGCAGTCAGCTTAGGCCCAATTACACACTATTAGATTTTCTGCAGATATTTTTTCTTTAGATATACCAAAACCATATAATATGGAGGTCAAACCTTAAGCGTTTCAATTTGGACGCAATCAGGCAGGCCCTTGTACTACATGGTTTTGGTAAATCTGAAGAAAATCTAATAGCTTGTATGGGGTCTTTGCTGCCCTTGTGCTATATGCTGGGTGTCCAGTGAACCCCTGTGCGGACTCCCCTGCCCTCTGCCTATCCATTTTAATGCATGTGCTTCTACTATGGAGGGTCACAAAATTTAGGCTGTGTTCACACTTATGCGAATTGAATGCAGGATTTTTCTGCATCCAAAGACTGACCGGCTCTCAAAGCAGCCGGTTAACACAGCTCTAGGAGAGCTGCGGAGCGAATTGCACAGGAGTCCTGTGCGTCTATTGGTCCATTTCAGGTCTGAATTCAGCCAAAAATTCAGACCGAAATCAGACCTGAAACAGTGAACAGACGCACCGGACCCCTGCCCCTCCACACGGCAATGTGAACCCAGCCTTAGGACGGCAGATAGTACTGGGGTGCCATTAAGTGTCTATGCAAATAGACACTTAATGTATTTGCAAATGTATGCAAACCAAACCTGTTTTTAACGCATACTGTTCAGACAGGATAATTTGGTTGGTTGCAGACTGGTCGGTAAGTTTAGCTGGGAATTTTCTTTGGTTTTGTTTGACATGTCTCACCCTTGCGTGTACTGCAAAGGCCAGTTATAGATGTGAGCAGTGGTCATTTGTTTGTAGAGTGGGCCTTCACTTCTTACATGAACAGGTTCTGATTTGGTTCCATGCCCCTCTATTACAAAACGGTGACACAATTTAATATCATTGGTAAATAGTGCAGTCTTGGTGCTGCAAGGCAGAACTTCATGCTTTCTTGCCTAGGCAAGATTTCTGTATGTACTGCCATCTACCACAAGACTGTGCACATGTGCAGACACGAAACTCTGCTTTGCCAGGCACCCAGGACATGCCAGGGCCCAGTGGCACATCTGTGCATGCGGGAGGACCCCAGCGCATGCACAGATGTGCCTCCAAGCCCCAGATAGCCAGCAGAGATCTGAACGTGCCACATTTGAAAAAAATGGTGGTGCAGAAGAGCAGCAGAGAGTAAAAAAGCAGGGGTGAACTTTTGCTTTAAGAAAAAAAAACAAAAAAAAACAGGAATTTCATTTTCAACTGTAAAAGTACAATTCTATAGAATTTTAAAGGGCAATTAAAGTGTCTAAATCTCTCAGACGGCGACACAGATTGCAATAAAATCTGCCTTTCTTTCCAGGAAGGGCAAGTCACTGGCAGATATTTAATGGCTGTTGGGGAGATCCTTCTCACTTCCTGTGAGGTCACCAAACAGGAAGTGAACAGAACTCTCCTTATTAGGGACAAAGCAATACAATCTTGACAGGGGGTATAACCCTTCACTTCCAAATCAAAAACTGTTCATATTAAAAGGCGAAGTTCTCCTGTTCATTATTAAGCACCCCCCCCCCTCTACACTTTATTAAGAGCCTGTTGCTTCAGTGATCTCAGCTTAGATTTGTAGTAGTGGACCAGTAACACACATCCATTGTGCGACAACGCCACCATGCATGGTGCAGAGCTTGCATTTAAAGGCTGCATTTGGCTTTTCATAAAAAAATAAATAAAAATTTAAGATGAACCCCCGTTGCACTTTGCTATTATGATCAACTTCTCCAATCGCCCAGGCACACTCGAAAATGTCACTACACAGCCCCAGAGGTGGGGCTGTGTAGTGACAATGCACAATGCACACAATGGGGAGCTAAGGCTGCGTTAGGCAATGACGGCTCCCCATTACATGCATTGTGATGGTACATAAAGTCCTTGGTCTGGGGCCGTAAAATGCAATTGTGTATGGACCGTTACACTGGCCTGGAAATAAGGCCTCTGTCTATAGGCTTCAAAGGGACAATGACACGTGCTTAGACAAGAGTTTGAGATGATTCTGACATCATTCAGGTTTCCTTGCGGGTGCAACAGACGTGCTTTAACAGTCTTTGCATTCTAATAGACTTGTAGCAGATCCGACACCAGACAAAGCCTGCCGACACAGGCCCTAACTCAGCTGATCTCATTCAGGGTTGCTAATCCTAATTCCCACAATAAACATGACCATTAGAGGGGCTTAAAAATCTACATTCATATCAAAATAAGAGAAAGCAAGCAGAAATGCAATGATCCCATCGTAAATTACGATTTTGGTGAATTTTACAGTAACAACCCAAAAACATGTACGTTTGGTTTCCCTACTATAAAGTGCTGGGAGGACTGGGGGGTTGAGAAAAGTTGCATTGGACTGTATGCATTTCTCTGAACTGCATGCTACGATGGCATTAAATACATTCTAGAAATAGTGATGTTAAAAGTGTATGTACCCAATTGGGAAATTCACCTCAGTTTGTCCTGACCACCAGTGTCAGACCCCCCCCCCCCCCCCCCCCCCACCACACCCCACCACCAACCCTTCTTACTAAATCCGGGGGATCTTCTCCCTTGTATTTTTTCATTTGTTGCTGCTGTGTGTGGCTCAAAATCTGTGCATGAGAAGACTACAAGTCACATCTGCCACTATGGTAGAGGGTCTCATAGATCGCAATGGAGTACAAGTGAGGTGACGTGATCGCACTTGTAATCCACCGATGCATCATCCGGTCCCGTAACTGAAGCCCCGTACCTTGGTATTGACCTGCAGCTAGAGGAATAGTCTGCAGGAACCAGAGCACTGGACCCATGATCCACAAGATTGCAATGCTTTGCAGGCTTTAAAATGGTTAAGAACCTAAAACACCATTCTTTTGCACAGTTTAGTAAATAATGTTGTTATAACCTAATTCACATTGCTTGTACCTCTCAAAAAGTCATCCTCATTCAGTTTTAGCCCTCAGAAATCTGCCGATCTGTCGGCGTGGCATAGCACAATAGCTGGGAGGGGGTGGGGCAAATCCCCTCCCACCAATACATGTAGTCTCTGATGTCTGGCTCTTCCCCCCGATCTCTCTCCCCGATCTCCCACCCACTCTCCCCCCCCTCCACCAATCTCTCTCTCCCCCTCTCCACCAATCTCTCTCTCCCCCTCTCCACCAATCTCTCTCTCCCCCTCTCCACCAATCTCTCTCTCCCCCTCTCCACCAATCTCTCCCTCCCCCTCTCCACCAATCTCTCCCTCCCCCTCTCCACCAATCTCTCCCTCCCCCTCTCCACCAATCTCTCCCTCCCCCTCTCCACCAATCTCTCTCTCTCCCCCTCTCCACCAATCTCTCTCTCTCCCCCTCTCCACCAATCTCTCTCTCTCCCCCTCTCCACCAATCTCTCTCTCTCCCCCTCTCCACCAATCTCTCTCTCTCCCCCTCTCCACCAATCTCTCTCTCTCCCCCTCTCCACCAATCTCTCTCTCTCCCCCTCTCCACCAATCTCTCTCTCTCTCCCTCTCCACCAATCTCTCTCTCTCTCCCTCTCCACCAATCTCTCTCTCTCTCCCTCTCCACCAATCTCTCTCTCTCCCCCTCTCCACCAATCTCTCTCTCTCCCCCTCTCCACCAATCTCTCTCCCTCCCCCTCTCCACCAATCTCTCTCCCTCCCCCTCTCCACCACTCTCTCTCCCTCCCCCTCTCCACCAATCTCTCTCCCTCCCCCTCTCCACCAATCTCTCTCCCTCCCCCTCTCCACCAATCTCTCTCCCTCCCCCTCTCCACCAATCTCTCTCCCTCCCCCTCTCCACCAATCTCTCTCTCTCCCCCTCTCCACCAATCTCTCTCTCTCCCCCTCTCCACCACTCTCTCTCTCTCCCCCTCTCCACCAATCTCTCTCTCTCCCCCTCTCCACCAATCTCTCTCCCTCCCCCTCTCCACCAATCTCTCTCCCTCCCCCTCTCCACCAATCTCTCTCTCTCCCCCTCTCCACCAATCTCTCTCCCTCCCCCTCTCCACCAATCTCTCTCTCCCCCTCTCCACCAATCTCTCTCTCCCCCTCTCCACCAATCTCTCTCTCCCCCTCTCCACCAATCTCTCTCCCCCACCCCAATCTTTCTCTTTCTCCACCCCCCCCCATCTCGAAAGAGACATGCAGCAAAGTGCATCAGGGGCCGCCCCCTTGGACTTTTATGGCAGAAAAATAAAGATAATGAAGCGATCTCCTGATCTCCCTCCCTCCTCTCTCTGTATGCTCCATGAGTCCGTGAGCTTTGTACCTGGCTCTCTGGAGCGAGAGAGGAAAGTGAAAGTAAACTTGACTTGGACCTCAGTCACGGAGGTTCAGAGCAGCAGACACGCCCCCTTCACACAGGTTCAGGCATATTATACAGTCTTTCAGAAAGGAAAAGGGGTGTGGTGGCACCATTTTTTTCATGGGGTCAGGTTTTTTTTAAATCAGGAGGATTACAGATGACAGGTATTCTTCTACCTGTCATAATATGCACAAATGATTTGTGTCCTTGTTCCTTATTAGATTTAAATATTATATTTGTATTTTACTTTGCAGGTTCACAACCACTTTAATGCAAAACAAAAATTACAAGATAATTTGCACGCGGGCTGACTAAGCCCATTTAGCGGAACTGCTGGTGCATTTCCTCTGCTTGGTTTTCTATTTTTTTTTTTGCATACACAAGTACAGCAGTGCACAGCCATTCATGTCAATGGAAGCCTGAACACTGCACCTGGGCTGCCTAGGCAGAAGAAATATGCTGACTGTGCATAGAGCCCTAAATGCACTTTTTTTTTAATATGGGTAAATTTTTTTTTTTTTTTTACAAAAGGCGGGATTAGCCTTTAACTCTTTCCTGTTCGATTCAAAACAGAAACACAAAAAGTTTTGGCAGTGCATACACTCTAATAATACAACACCCCTTCTGTTTGTCAATGGCACTTACCTAGAATTGTGGTTAAAGTTGCCGATCTTTGTCACTGAATTTGCAGACTGAATACTGTTCACTTCGCTCTGTGGGTCTCTGTGAATATCTGGCTTTGGTCTGCGGGAGAGACAACCAAAAACAACACACGCTATTTAGATTCTGTTTATGTCAATACAGACACACGTGCCAAGTCATCAGTCTGTTTGGCTAGCATGAGCTGTGCAATGTGGAGAGATAGGGAATGCTTGCGAACGCGTCAGCCTGAGGCGGGGGAACCTGTGGCTCCTGGCAACTGCTGGAACTACAAATCCCAGCATGGTGTACCAATCCTCTGCTGGCAAGCCAGATCGGCCATTATACTACTTAGCCTGTGAGCAGAGATATGATGGGATCCCTGGCTGCTGACCCGTGCAATCTCTGCTCTACGATCCTGAGCCTGCCTGGCCTCGGAATGGAGATCAGACATTAGGCTGTATTGGCAGAGCTCAACCCTGTACCTTTAAGTAGGCAACGGCAGCGCCCGTATTCTACTAGCCAAGGTTCCCTTTAACCTCTTCAGCCCCGGAAGGTTTACCCCCGTTCATGAACAGGCCATTTTTTTGGAATACGGCACTGCGTTAATTTAACTGACAATTGAGGCAATGTCCCTTTTCCACACAAATAGAGCTTTCTTTTGGTGGTATTTGATTTTTTGCACTATAAACAAAAAAAAAAAAACAGACAATATAAAAAAAAATTATATATATATCTATATCTATATATATATCTATATCTATATATCTATCTATAGGATATAAAATCTCTATAATAATATATATATATATATACACACACACACACACAATATTTTATATATATATAAATAAAATATTGTGTGTGTGTATATCTATCTATCTATCTATCTATCTATCTATATATATATAAAAAATATAATGGTGCCTCCATTTACACTGTGGGCACCAGGCCGTTACAGTTTTCGGCTTCACGGCCGGGAACTCACTGTGCATGTTCGAGTCGCGCTGCACTCTAGGAATGGACAGATAATCTCCTGGGACCGGTCACGTGTCCCAGGAGATCGCCTAGGGCAGGGATATGCAATTAGCGGACCTCCAGCTGTTGCAAAACTACAAGTCCCATCATGCTTTGCCTCTGGGTGTCATGCTTGCGGCTGTCAGAGTCTTGCTATGCCTCATGGGACTTGAAGTTCTGTAACAGCTGGAGGTCCGCTAATTGCATACGCCTGGCCTAGAGGGAAGGGCCGCCTAAGGCGAGAGGAGTCACCGCCTAGGCGGCCCCTAGGTGGAAAAAGGAAGTGGGACAGAAAGTCCCACTCCTACCGAAGCCCCCACTCCCCCCCAAAATAATGACATGCCAAATGTGGGCGAGGAGTGCTTAAAACGGAAGTTCCACTTTTGGGTGGAACTCCGCTTTAACGTATTCAATTTAGGCCAATATGTATTCTGCTATACATTTTTGTAATAAGCGTATATTGATTTGCGCAAGAGTTATAGCGCCTACAAAAAAAAAAAGGGGGGATTTATGACATTTATTTTTACTAGTAATGGCGGCGATCAGTGATTTTTAGCGGGACTGCAACATTGCAGTGGACACATCTGACACTAAAAGCTCTTTCACACTGGGACAGTGGGAGCGCTGGCGGTAAAGCGCCCATTTTTTTAGCTGTGCTTCTTACCGTCATTTTCGCTGTGCTATTCGGCTGACAACGGGGCTCTTTTAAACCCCGCTAGCGGCCAAAAAAGGGTTTAGATGGCGCTGCCCATGCTACAACGCCTCAAAAATACGGCTTGCCGGACTTTTTTTTCCCATCCTGCCAGCGCACCGCTCCAGTGTGAAAGCCCTCGGGCTTTCACACTGGAGTGAATAGAACAGAGTGAATAGAGTGGCTCTTTCAGGGCGCTATTTTAAGCGTTATAGCGCCTGCAAAGCCCCTTCGTGTGAAAGGGGTCCAAGTGACATTTTTTGGGGACCAGTGACACCAATACATTTCTTCACAATATCCACACCCTCCCTCCCATTGCTCTGTGGACTGAGCCTGCCTGGGATTGCTGCTGCCTTCCAACACGGACCCAAGCTCCTTGCCTGCTCCTGTCGTCTCCCTGATTGGGACCGACCAGCCCTGTACCATCTTCCCGACCACCCTGCTCCTCCTGGGCTCCCAGCTTCCATCCAGGAGCTTCGGGATTCTCCCACAGCCTCCTTCCACCTGCCACTGCTTGAGACCCGGGAGCATAGCATGCATTTCTCCAGGTTCACCATCCCTCCTCCACAACATTAGGGTATGTGACAGCCATCCAACCCTTTTTCTTGGTTCTGCGGAGGACACCACGGCAGCCGTGAGTCACTGTGCTCACAGGGCACTTTCCTTCCATTGTATAATATTTGTTACATAAATTGATACTACTGCCATTAAAGATTGAAACTTTTAAATGCTATTGTTTGTTACTACTAATTCACCGGAACAGCGCCCCCTTTGTTGAATTTTTTTATCCATCTCAGCTGGTTCTTCGAGTTTGGGAGCAGCGGCCCAGAGTACATTATATACATACTGTATATTTTTTATGGGCAACTTTAATTCCATTTATGCGCCTGTCCCCTGTGTCGTTTTACAAAGTATATCTGGGCAAGCCAGAGGCATTGGGCACTCTGAAATGTAAAAAATAATACAAAATGAGAGAGTTTAAAGGCTGGTATACACGGACCGGTTCAACAGAAACCAGCTGACATTGGGCCAGTGTGTACAGTAGTTATCTGGCTTCTGTCGAACGAGCATGCTTGAAAACCAGCAGCCGATCGTCATCCACACTGGTGTGTTCTGACAAGGGCAGTACTCCATGTCAGAACACAATTGCTCAACAAGGAGATCGCTGTACTAACATTGCATAGTTGGTACAGTGAGCTCTTCCATATTTTTTTCATTCAGCCTGCTGGGTTGAATGGAAAAAATATATAAAAAATTGCCTGCGTGCACCAGGCTTTAGGCCTGGTTGACACAGGTGTACTACAGAATAAACCTGTGCAAGGGCTGTGTTTACCCACATGGGGATGCATACAGGCATGGCCAAAAATATCTTTTAGAAAATGCACCACTTTGCCCAGAAAATTGTTGCAATTAGAAAGGTTTAGGTATTCTCATGTTGATTTCTTGTTTGTATTGGTATGACAAAAAAAAAAAAAGGGGGGGGGGAGTTGGAGACAAAAAGCCATATCCAAGTATCCAAGACATTCCACACAAAACTCAAATAATGGACTGGACAAAATTATTGGCACCTTCCCAAAATTGTAAGAAATAATTCCAAGTTTGTGATGCTCCTGTAATTTGCAATTCAACTCACCCGTATCAACAGGTGCTGACAATATAGAAATCACACCAGCAACCAGTAAAAGAAAAATGGACTCAACCTTTCTGTTGTGCGCCACTACATGCCACAGAGTATGAAGAAGAGGAACAGCAGCAAAGAATGGTCTGAGGATTTGAGAACAAAAATTTTAGAAACGTATGGACAATTCTCAAGGTTACAAATCCATCTCCATAGATCGTAATGTTCCCGTGTCCACTGTGCAAAACATTGTCAAGAAGTTTACATCCCATGGCACTGACACTAAACTCCCTGGAGGTGGACAAATGGTGGATAAAGAACCTCGATCAACTTCCAGGCAAATCCAAGCTGGCTTTCAGGCACATGGTACAACTGTGTCAGCTCGCACTATACGTGGCCATCTGAATGAAAAGGGAAGCCAAGGTAGGAGACCCCACTGCTGGCACAGAAACATAAAAAAGCCGGATTGGAGGAAGCCAAAGTCCTTCTGGGAGAATGCGCTGTGGACAGACGAAACAAAACAACTTTTTGGTAAAGCCCACCATTCAACTGTTTTCAGAAAAAGAAATGAGGCCTTTAAAGAAAATACAGTCCCAACAGTGAAACATGGTGGCGGTCCACTGATGTTTTGAGGTTGCTTTGCTTCTTCTGGCACTGGATTGTCTTGACCATGTGCATGGCATTATAAAATCTGAAGACCAACAAAGAATTCTGGGGTGCAATGTAGGGTCCAGTGTCACAAAGTTGGGTCTCCGTCAGAGGTCATACATGGGTCAATGACCCTAAGCACACATCAAAAAGCACCAAAACATGTCCAGATCAAAATCACCGAGCACCTATGGAGAGATCATAAAACAGCAGTTGGGAAAAGGAACCCTTCTAATCCGAGAGACCTGGAGCAGTTGGCGAAAGAACAGAGGTCCAAAATTCCATTAGAGGTGCAAGAAACTCATTGATGGTTACCGGAAAGCCATTCCTTTCAGTTATTTATTCCAAGGGGTGTGCTACCAAATATTAAAGTGAGGGTGGCAATAATTTTGGCCAGTACATTTTTGGAATTTTGCATGGAAAAGTGTCAGATTTGGCTTTTCATTTGTCCACTTTTTTGTGTCATACCAATACAAACAAAATAAAAAAAACATGAGAAGCCTAAACATTTGTAATTGCAACAATTTTATGGGTGAAGTGGTGCATTAGGCCCCATGCACACGAGACGCTGCTAAACTCGAGTTCAGAGGCATTTGGGCATTTCTTTCAACTGCCCCTGAACACATTTAATATTATCCTATGTGTCCATTTACACGATCACGTTTTTTGGCGTTTCAAAGCAGTTGGTTTTAGGGCCGTTTTTCCAAACCCAAAATTTTGGGTTCAGAAGCTTTCAGCTTTTGCGTTTTAGACGCAAATCGCCGCTAAACGCGGCACAAATAGTTTGATTCTGAGCTTGGGGAGGGTCTACAATGTTTTGGGGATAAACGCTGACAGCCGCAAATCGCGGGAAAACGCTGCGCAATTCGCGGCAAAAACGGGCATATTAAATGCCGGTTTTTGCCTTTGAAAAGCTGAGATTAGAGGCGTTTGTAATCGCGTCTCGTGTGCATGGGGCCTTATCTGACAAATGCAGGGGAGCCAATATTTTTGGCCATGACTGTAGGTGTTCCATGCACCTCCTGCAGGCAGTCAAATTTATGTCAATTGGTACACAGCGGCTGCACCAACACAGCTGCTGCTCCCAATCTGACATCTGTGCAGGAACCGATGCACGGCCCCAAAGGTACACTAGATGCGTTTGCGGAGATGCATCTGAAAAGTTGTCAATTTGGGACCGGCGGTGGTATCTATGCAGCCACTGGGTCCCAACTGACATGAATGGGACTGCCTGCACACCTGTGCGGCTTAACCGCAGCTTTTAAATCGCAATTGAAAACAAGCCCACAGAAGGGAAATCTTCCAAAGGGGATAGTTCTGATGTCGGCTGTCTTAGGCCACATTCACACCGGCGAATGGGCTCAACACGCATTACATGCGAGAACCAGTGGGTGTTCCCGGCGATTAGCAATGGGAGGCTGCCGGCTCCTGCAGAGAACCATGGCCAGTGGTATACGTATTTGTTCATGGAGCGGTTGCGGGTAATGACATGTGAACAGCAGTGATTAGCTGCAGGAGCCGTTTTGATCCTTTGATTTCAAACAGTGATGGGCTTGGGTGTGTTCGGATCGAACCCGACAGAAAGCCGGCACTGTACACCACCAATCATAGGCAGCATGTGTATGTCCAGCTCCAGTCGGGAAATGCCTCACTGCCTATGAAAGGTGGTGTGCAGTGATGACTTACTGGCAGGCTCGAGCTGAACACGCCCAAACCCAACACTACTTTCAACCACTCACTGGCGCTCTGGCATGTAATCAGCGCTGGGCCCAATCGTGGGTGTGAATGTGGCCCTAGGGCAGCGATGGTGAACCAGATGTTTTGGAACTAAATTTTAAATGATGCTCATGCACTCTGCAGTGTAGTAGATCATGGGAAACGTAGTTCCCAAACATCTGGGGTGCTCCACATTTTGAAGAGATTTCCCGTGGGGTAAAATTGATCGGGAGTGAAGGCAAACCTCTTAGTAAAATGGCAAAAAAAAAAAAAAAAAACATTGATGGGCGTTTTCAAACCTTCTCTACTAAAAAAAATAATAATTTAGCTTTAGGCATATATTTGAAGCCGATTTTGTAGGTTTCATTTACCTTTAAGCATCACTTCTCTTACAAACTTCTCATTAATCCCAATTAGGCTTTCGTTCAATAACATTTTATTCCAGCTATTCCTTACAGGACCGTGAAAGAGGATTTAAAACATCATTTCTGGGCCAAACTCAATCTCTCGACACATAAAAAGGAGAATTTTTTTGTCACCATTCAAATATCTGTTGGCCGATATATCCCAGCAATGCGCTGATCCCCTCTCCGGTTTGGAATGTAAATGAGCTATTGAAACCGTAGCAACAAATACACAACCTCCCAATATCAAGTAATTATGGGCTCTTCAGCCACAAATTCAGATCGTTTCTCACACGAGGAGGCAAACAATGCGCCGTCTTTATTCGCAGACAATGAGCCTTTTCACTCCCCTTCTTAATTCACGCATCTGCTGAGCCAATGATGTTTACAATGATACAATGTACACTTCCAGAACACTGACAGTTGGCTGTCAGTGCCGGCATTTCTCGCCTATCTGCGGTCATTTAAGAGCATTTAACATCTTCTTTTGCTTTTAATATTGCAAACATTAAAAAGAGAACTTTGCTCAGCACTGTTTACATCCAAGGGCTCATCGAGACAAGCATAACAATTTATCAATGTAAAATGAAGGATCTCGCTGGCAGAAAGATCCTGCGTTTTAGCGGTCTGTATGCATCCAACGTTTGGGAACTGTTTATATGCAACTAGAGATGCAGCATTCATGGACCCTACTGCTGGCAGACATGTAAATATCAACATTAATGATAGGTCTCTACTACCAAGAGTCCTTGGTTGCTAGGATGCATGTGGCCTCTGCCACCCAGCATCCTTGGTTGCTAGGATGCATGTGGCCTCTGCCACCCAGCATCCTTGGTTGCTAGGATGCATGTGGCCTCTGCCACCCAGCATCCTTGGTTGCTAGGATGCATGTGGCCTCTGCCACCCAGCGTCCTTGGTTGCTAGGAAGCAGGCAGCCCCCTCTGCATAGTGTGCTCAGTCTCTAAGAAGTAGGTGGCCCTGCTTAGTATTGAAAAAGTCTGCCCTAAATAAAAGCTATTCTGTAGATCCTGATGACCTTGGGTAATATGATGAGTGATGAGCGTGGTATACTCTGTTCAATCATTTGATTGATGTGTGCCAAGCCATGTCTGTACCACCCAAGACCACCAACCAAGATGCAAGGGATGCACATGATCAGGGTGGCATTTTTACATTCTCCCTATGTTAGTATGAATTTCCTTCAGGTGCATTTCTTTCCTCTTACCAGCTTAAAGCGTAACTTGCTTGTTTGCATTACTACCCCCACCCCCCTCCACTGCCACAGCCACCTCGGGGCTGCTTATGATTATGCAGGGACAGCTTCCTGGCGGGATAGCTTCAGGGACCAAACACGCCTGGGCTCATCCCTGTTCCTCACCATAAGGAGTATGGCCCTGTTCCTCACCATAAGGAGTATGGTTAGACTATCTCAGTAGGGAGCAGCAAGAGAGAACATCTCTTTGGTCCAACAAACAAGAAAGTTACTCCAAAAAGAAAAAGTTAGGTGGCTCATTAATGATCCCGTTGCTCGTGAATAGTCACCAGTGGTGGGACGCTCGTCTTAAATGGCAACAAGAAGCCGTCCCCGGTAGCCATGGTGGTTATGTTCCATATAATACAGATTGACTATCACATGTGAACCTACCTTATCTTTTTATTAGTGGTCTTCTTGACAACACTTGCACTAATGTCTCGCTCATTTTTCTCCTTCTCGTGTCTGTCCCTCTCTACTTTCTGTTCCTTTTCTGGTTTTTCTTTATCATTTTTATCTTTCTCTGTTTTCTCCCTGTCCATCTTTTCCTTGACGATTTTCTGCCGATCTAGTCTCTCCCGGTCCAGTTTCTCTCTGTCCATCTTGTCCCGGTCTAGCTTCTCCCGATCAAGCTTCTCGCGGTCTAGCTTCTCACGGTCAAGTTTCTCGCGATCAAGCTTCTCCTGATCAAGCTTCTCGCGGTCAAGCTTCTCCTGATCAAGCTTCTCGCGGTCGAGCTTCTCCCGATCATGTCTCTCCCGGTCCATTTTTTCTCGGTCTAGCTTGTCTCTATCAAGTTTCTCCCGATCCAGCTTTTCCTTTTCAGGTTTCTCCTTGTCCAGCTTAATTTGCTCGGTTTTTTCCTTTTCAGGTTTTTCAATTTTTTCTTTCTTCTCTTTCTTGGGAGGTGGCGGTGTTGCATACTGTTGGGCGACTTGCTGCGCCACCAGTTGAGAGTTTATTCTGGGCTTCCTGCAAAACATAAAGTTGAAAGAAAATGGTAAATATCTTATAGAGTAATGGTGCCAACCAGTGGATTAGGATCCACCTTAAAACTGCCCCCCCCCCCCCCCCCAAGTGTCAAAGTATCTCTCTGAGCAATAACCACATTAGTGTAAACCGTCATGACAAATACATGAAATGCCATAGCGGACCTTATTTTAACAAAGAAAACTGCCTGGCTGTCATGCAGATCCCCTGGTTTCAACAAACTGAAACACTTCAACTGAAGGCAGAGCTTTTGAAAAGATTGAAGTACACAGTTTTCTTTTTGCAACTTGCTTGAAACAAAAAAACGTGAGTGCTTCATATCTCTGCATTCTCTCCCTACTATACAATAATAATACTTAAATATACAGATTTCTTTATGCCACAAAAAGCAATCCACAGCCTTACTAAACAACTGCTGAAATAAAACCGGTTACAGGGTAAACCAACTACAGCTTGTTAACTGAAAATGGGTCAGAACTAACCCAACGCAAGATTAAAGAACCCACAGTGCCCAATTACTATGCCGCTACTAAGCAGGAAGCACAACACAAATCAGTAGTAAGTCAACATGTCTGCTCCTCTGTACATATATATATATACACACACACATACATACACACTGTCAGGAGAGTAAAAATAGGTATCAGTAACCAGTGTCAACGAGTACTTGAGAAAAAGTATCTGTACTCTGTTCTTAAAGTGGAGTTCCACCCAAAAATGGAACTTCCACCTGTGTGTAATACAGGTATTGAGGGAGCTGCGGTGGCTCAACTCGATTGGCACTGCGCTGACAAGCCATTCACCTCTGCAGCTAGGGGTTCGGATCACGGATCACTGTCAGCTGGCGACATTGCGGGCGCCCTGGACAGGCAAGTGTCCATATATTAAAAGTCAGCAGCTGCCGTTTTTGTAGCTGCTGGCTTTTAATATATATTTTTTTCTTTTAAAAATTTTAACTGGCGTCAGTACATCCCTACTACAGTAGCGTGGTCATGCTTATACTATTTTCCAGTGGGGAATAAAGAAGGTACCTGGCTCCGGCCTACGCAATTCATGCTCATTAAATTTAGCACACCAGCTTCTTAGATCCTACTTGACCATCTTAAGTTGATTAATGCCATCTATTTCGACCTATACAAGTTTTTTGTATCCATTACGTATGCTTTTGTAGTGTGCCTTCAGTTGGGTTTTGCCTGTATTTTGCAAGATTTTACCTGAAAGTCGCTAAAGACAGCCATCTTATGTTTTTGTTTAAAACAAGTGTCAAAATTGCCTGGAAACGTTCACGCTCCGTTATGAACTGGGGGGGGGGGGGGGGGGGGGGGAGCCTAAAAGTTTAAAACTACCTAAAGACATTTTTAAGAGTTTTGGCACCCCACAGACTTCGTCTATCAGTCACCTCTGCAGGAGGCAATACAAGTGAATCTCTTAACTCCACAAAACGCAGGCAATATACACAGCTAGATTATTTTTTGAAGGTTAAAGTGGAGGTTCACCCTAAAACATGTATATACCATTCCATCCAGCATAGTGCCGACTTGTACAGTATGCGTTTTTATTTTTGCTGTACATACCCTCGTATAGCTATTTCCCCCCCCCGGCTTCCGGGTAGTGCCTCCCGCGGGAATGGCTGTTCCTATTCAGAGACTAAGTGATTGACGCGATGACAAAAGCTTTCCCACGACGTATAATGCGCGTCACCAGTTTCCGGAAGAAGCCGAACTGCGAGTCGGCTCTATACGGCGCCTGCGCACCGACGTTACGGCTTCTTTCGGAAACTAGTGACGCGCATTATGCTCCGGGGGGAAGCTTTTGTCATCACGTCACTCACTTAGTATCTGAATGGGAAAGCCCACTCCCGCGGGAGCCACTACCCGGAAGCCGGGGGGAAAATAGCTATACAACGGTATGTACAGCGGAAAAAAAACAGCATACTGTACATGTCGGCAGTATGCAGAATGGAATGGTATATACATGTTTTTTAGGGTGAACCTCCGCTTTCTAAATACCTTCCTATATAAAGCGCTACTGCCAACTAAGGACATGATTCAAGTATGGTGTGGCCGCCTCAAATGACAGGTCTGCTTTAACAGAATCCTGGATAGATTCTACAGCAAGTTACACATTGTCTGCTGCGCCGTGCTGCTTTACAGCAGTGGAACAATGGAAACGCGATCCTTCAGGCAGCGAGGCGACAAAGGCAGCGCGGCTAATCTCCAATGCAGAGCACGTCGGTTTCGTGCGGCGGCGTCATGGCAGGACAGCCTTGTTCTATACAACAATAGCGTCTGTGTCCCTCTGAGGAATCACGATGATTACTTTGTCTGCGGAATGACAGCTTCACACTTATCGACTTAAGAGGGGAGAGGAAGGACTGGCAGTAAAGGCTAAAGATTCAGATAGGCAAGAAATACGGTGAAGAAAATCGGTAGGGGTAAAACTACTTGGTAGCTTTGTGATGGGTTTGGATTGCTTAGTATTTCAGGTTTCACCACACTGGGAAAATTTTACATTATTGGACAGGCTCCATAATAAGGCCCTGTACACTAGGAGGAAAAAAAACACCTTCTGCCAGACTGTCAACTGTTTGTGACCCAGGAGGAAGATCAATGACAAGAATTAAGCCTACAACACCCCAGGGTGGCCTAGACCAATGGTTTTCAACCACTAGGCTGCTGTCTGCTGTCAGGCCATGAACTCCCTTCCTTTCTTGCCGTCCAGCCAGCTGTAGATCTCTTAACCTTCCACAGTGCCACCCAACCTCTCACAGTGCCCTCAGGTGCCCTGTGTGCCCAGAGCCCCTACAGTGTCCCCCAGAAGTGTCCTCAGGCCTTCCATAGTGCCCCAATGTCCTCCACTTCTGAAGTGCCCCCCGCTCTCCCACACTGTTCTTGCAAAGTCCCCAGTCTCCTAGAGAGACCAAATAGCCCCCTCCAGAGATCACAGCCCCATACTTACTCCCAGCTACCTCATTCCCTACAAGGCTACCAAGGCTGAGTCCCCTAACCCCAGGCAGAAACCCCACCCTCCCACTGCGACATTCCCATCTAAAGCCTTCCAGCATTCCAATACATATTTTGTATTTCCAAATTGTTATCGTGCAAGCAACGGGGAGGAATAAAGATGTCCAGCAGCACAGAACTTGGAGAAACCAGTGGGACCCAGGTACACCCACCTACTGTCCGAGGAAGTCTGACCAGAAGCGGTCGCCATGACAGAATTGCATGCCAAAAAGCCATACCGCCGACGTGTAAACAAGTCTAAGCGACTTAACTCTGCACAAGGACATAGGAACTGGGATGCAGAAAAATGGCAGCGGGTGCTCTGGACTGAGGAGTCAAAATGTGAAATATTTAGCTGTAGCAGGAGGCAGTTTATTGGCAAAGGGCTGGAGAGCGGTACAATAATGAGTGTCTGCAGGGAACTGTGAAGCATGGTGGAGGATCCTTTCAAGTTTAGGGCTACAGTTCTGGAAATGGAGATCTGGTCAGGATCAGTGGTGTCCTCATTGCTGAGAAATACAGGCAGATACCTATACATCATGCCATACCATCAGGGAGGCGTGTGATTGGTCCCAAATGCATTGTATTCTGGAGCAGTACAACCACCCTAAACATGCAGCCTATGACATTAAAGGAGTTCTCCAAGCTAAAACTTTTAACCCCCGCTGTGCCCGGGCTGTAAAACTATACAAAATAAACTTTCACTTACCTGCCTACGATCCCCCGTTGTTCCGATATCGCCGTCCCGTTCTCCGGTCCCGGTCTCTTCCACTTCCTGCGGGTCGGTGACTCACAGTGCGCTCAGCCTATCAGCGGCCGCAGCAATGTCCCGCCGCGGCCGCTGATAGGCTGAGCGCACTGCGAGTCACCGACCCGCAGGAAGTGGAAGAGACCGGGACCGGAGAACGGGACGGCGATATCGGAACAACGGGGGATCGTAGGCAGGTAAGTGAAAGTTTATTTTGTATAGTTTTACAGCCCGGGCACAGCGGGGGTTAAAAGTTTTAGCTTGGAGAACTCCTTTAAGAACCATCTTAAAGGGGTTGTACAGGTTTGTGTTTTTTCACCTCAATGCATCCTATTGCATTAAGGTAAAAAAACACCTGCCAATGAGAGCCCCCCCCCCCCGTTTACTTACCTGAGCCCATTCACCTGCTGTGTGCGTCTCCCGGCGTCCTCTTCTCCACTGCTTTGATTGCATAAGATTGATAGCAGCACAGTCATTGGTTCCCGCTGCTGTCAATCAAATACAATGACATGGCCGATGGGGGGGGCGGGACCGAGACATACATTCTGTGTTTATGCACGCAGAGTGTATGAGACGAGAGCGTGCCCGCAAGCTCACCCCCTTGGGAGAGATCTTCCCGAGGGGGTTAGCTATTGGTCACACCAAATATTGATTTGGATTTCTCTTCTGTTCATTTACTTAAAATGTCTAAATTATTAAAAAATAAAATAGTAAACCTTCTATTTTGAAATCGCACAGCATTTTTCACACCTGCCTAAGGGCTCTTTCACACGGAGCGGATCCGTATTGATCCGCCCCGTGTGTGTCCGTCGGCTCAGCGGGGATCATCCGTAAATCCCCGCTGAGCTGTCGGCGGACAGGGCGGTCCCCGCACACTGTCCAGAGACCGCCCGGACTTGTAAAAAACGGACCGTTTGTCCGCCCGTGTGAAAGGGCCCTTAAACTTTTGACCAGTATTGTACATTATACCGATACCTATAAGCGGAGCTGACCAATCCAAAATATGAAACAGGTGCAAAGGGTAGCATGTTAAATCATCAAGGTTGGGCAGCCCATTGAATTTCACTGTTTATTTTGGAAACATCATCCTGACCATTCAATTATTTGCAGCACAGTGGGAAGCACTCCCGATTTTTACAGCACTGGGGCCCTGGCTTTGATTTTCAGGGACAAGAAGTGCACAGTGTTTGTATGTGTTCAATATGATTGTATGGGTTTCCTCTGGGTGTTCCCTTTTCCTCCCACGATCCAGAGATGTGTGGGTTTGTTAATTGGCTTCTTCCCAAATTAGCCCTACTGAGTGTGCAGGTGTGTGAAGACTGCAAGTTCCTTTGGGACCAATGTGAACGGTTCACTGCTCTCTGCAGAGCTCTGTGGAAAAAACAGAGTCTATATATAAAGAAAAATGAATCCATCATTAAAGCCCAACTCCAGAGAAAGTAAAAATCCTCCCATGCAGAGGGGCTGTCCTCACGCTGCAAAGATTATTGCTAGCTTAGATCTAAGGCAGTGGTCTCCAAACTGTGGCCCGGGGGCCAGATGCGGCCCTTTGCTTGCTTTTATCCGGCCCTTGGGGAACCATTTCATTCACTGACACCAACAATGGTACACAGTTACTCATGACGACACCAACAATTGGGACCAATGACACCAAAGATGGGGCACAATTCCACCCAATGACATCAACAATGGGGCCCAATGACGGGGGAAAATAATTTCTCCCAATGACATCAATGGGGCCCAATGATGGGTCACAATTGCTACCAAAGACACTAAAGATGGAGATCAATTCCTCCCAACGATATCAACACTGAGGCCCAATGATGGGTCACAATTCCTACCAAAGACACCAAAATTGGGGCACAATTCCTACCAATGACATCAATGGGGCCCAATGATGGAGCACAATTTCTACCAAAGACACCGATTGGGGCATAATTTCTCCCAATGACATAAGTGATGGGGCACAATTCCTCTCACTGATACCGAAGATGGGGCATGGTTTACTCCAACTGATGCCGGGACCTTTTTCTACACCCGATGGACACAGTCTTTACAACCACTTTTACCTACAAGTAAGCCTAGATTGAGGCTTACTTGTAGGTGCTCAAAATATCTCCTAAACCTCCACGGTTTAGGAGTGTTTCCAAAAGATACGGGCGCCGATGTCTATGGCGAATGTGCCGTAGACAACGGCGCAGGTGCACTTTAGAAAACGGTCGTGCCGTTTCTAAAGGAGAGCGTGCCGTGACTGGCAGCTCCCGCGCGCATGCGGCCAATCACAGCGCCGGAGCCTCGATACCCGGAAAGGGCGATGGAAGCTTCGTGGAACAGGGGACAACGGTGACATCGCAGGCTTCGGTTTTAGGTAAGTGACACAATACGATGCATAGTAGCCCATTATGCTTTACCTTTTTGCAGGGGAACAAAGTAAAACCCATCAGGGTTTACTTCCTCTTTAAGTCTTCCCTTCACTGGACCCAAGGGGCCAAGCCCAATCCCTGAAAAACAACGCTACCCCATAATCCCCCCTCCACCAAGCGATTTGGACCAGCGCACAAAGCAAGATCTATAAAGACATGCATGAGTGAGTTTGGGGTGGAGGAACTTGACTGTCCTCAACTCGATAAATTAGAGTGCCAGGCCTTCTCGTCCACATCAGTGCCTGACCTCACAAATGCGCTTGTGGACGGCCTTCCCAGAAGAGTTGAAGCATTTATGGATGCAAAAGGGTGGGGCCAACTCAATATTGAACCCGACGTACTAAAACTGGGATGCCATTAAAGTTCATGTGCGTGTAAAGACAGGTGTCCCAAAAATTTTGACAATATAGTGTATGAGCAGCACCAGGGATCAGGTAAGAAAAACATTACTTGTTCCCCTAGACCTAAATGAGCATTTAACCCTTGCAGTACGGAGTAGCCCCACTGCAAGCGAGGAGTTTTACTTATCTGGAGATCAGATTTAGGCATGCACATATCAACATTATTTTAAAATACCAGATTTCACCAGCAGGTGGCTCTGCAGCTACAATTTGTTTTTGCAGGGCTCTATTCTAGGACAAAACAGCAGCATGGGGGAGGGGGTCTGCACTATTTATTTCACCGAGAAAGCAGAAGCAGCAAATCTAAAGTGGGCACTTGTCCAAAAAACATTTTCCTTCAGTTTGAATGAACAGTTAAATCTACTATATTCTTGCATCTCTTGGAGACGAACCCACTGTAATTCCCAAATCTGCTCTAGACACACTTGCTGCAGAGGAAAATCACTGCATTCTGCAAAAATAAGGAGGGTTCAGCAGATACCAAGATCATGCTACCTATCCTAAGAGAATAAATAAACTAGAGGGTGAAGCAACTCATCTGCTTTTACCAGATTCCAAGGGCTCTTTCACACGGGCGGCCGTTTAGGTCCGCCTGCCAGTTTTTTAGGCGGACCTGAACGGGCGCTCCTTGATCCTCTATGGAGCCACGGATGTCAGCGGTGACATGCCCGCTGACATCTGACCCGCTCCAATCCGCCAAAGTGCGACGGAGGAAAAACCTACTTTTCCATCAGTATGGCGGATCGGGTGAACACGGACAGACGGTCCGTGTTCATCCGATCCCCTCCATAGGGGAGAGCGGAGAAAAGACAGGGCGGTCCCTGCACAATGTGCGGGGACCGCCCTGTCATCCGCCGGCTCAGCGGGGAATGGGTTCAACGTGTAGCCCATGGAGGGAGCTCTTGGGAGACCGGTACTGGATCATGCAGCCTGTATAACGACCTCTTGGAAGACAGGCATTGGTCTCAAAGTGCAGCCTAAGGAAGGAGATATTGGGACACAGGACCTGGACTCAACATGCAGCCCATAGAGGCAACTCTTGGGGGACAGAAGGCTCAAAATTCAGCCTGTAGAGGGAGCTTTTGAGGGACAGCCACTGGGCACAACGTGCAGCCTGTAGAAGGAGGTCTTGAGAGACTGGCATTGGGTTCAACATTTAACCTGTAGAAGGAGCTCTTGGGAGACTGGCATTGGGTTCAACATGCAACCTGTAGAAGGAGCTCTTGGGAGACTGGCATTGGGTTCAACATGCAACCTGTAGAAGGAGCTCTTGGGAGACTGGCATTGGGTTCAACATGCAACCTGTAGAAGGAGCTCTTGGGAGACTGGCATTGGGTTCAACATGCAACCTGTAGAAGGCGCTCTTGGGAGACTGGCATTGGGTTCAACATGCAACCTGTAGAAGGAGCTCTTGGGAGACTGGCATTGGGTTCAACATGCAACCTGAAGAAGGAGCTCTTGGGAGACTGGCATTGGGTTCAACATGCAACCTGTAGAAGGAGCTCTTGGGAGACTGGCATTGGGTTCAACGTGCAAACTGTAGAAGGAGCTCTTGGGAGACTGGCATTGGGTTCAACATGCAACCTGTAGAAGGAGCTCTTGGGAGACTGGCATTGGGTTCAACATGCAACCTGTAGAAGGAGCTCTTGGGAGACTGGCATTGGGTTCAACATGCAACCTGTAGAAGGAGCTCTTGGGAGACTGGCATTGGGTTCAACATGCAACCTGTAGAGGGAGCTCCTAGGAGACAGGCATTGGGCTCAATGTACAGCCTGTAGTGGGGATCTTGGTGGACAGGCATTGAGCTCAATGTACAGCCTGTAGTGGGGATCTTGGTGGACAGGCATTGGGCTCAATGTGCAGCCTCTACTGGGGGCTCTTGGTGGACAGGCATTGAGCTCAATGTGCAGCCTTTACTGGGGGCTCTTGGTGGACAGGCATTGAGCTCAATGTGCAGCCTTTACTGGGGGCTCTTGGTGGACAGGCATTGAGCTCAATGTGCAGCCTTTACTGGGGGCTCTTGGTGGACAAGCACTGGGTTCAATATGCAGCCTGTAGAGAGAGCTGATGGGAAACAGGCAATGGGCTCAACATGCAGACTGTATAGGGAGCTTTTGGTAGACAAGCCTTGACCTCAACAGAGCTCTTGGGAAGCAGGCATTGGGGTCATTGTGCAAACTTGTAGTCAAGGAGCTTGTGGGAAACAGGCACTAGGTTCAACGTGCAGCCTATAGACAAAGCTCTTGGAAGAGAGGCAATGGGCTTACTGTGCAGCCTGTAGAGTGACCTTCTGGAAGACAGGCTTTGGTTTTAATGTGCAGCCTAAAAGGAAGGAGATGTGGAGAGACAGGCACTTAGTTCAACAAGCAGTCCGTAGAAGGAGCTCTTGGAAGACAGATTTTGTCTCAACATGCAACCTATGTCCCATGTGCACCCTTAAGTGGCAGCAAGGAGAGACATCTTCAGCATTATGTAACATGAAGTCAGGAAGATGTGTGGGAAAACATGGCAATCTCTTCAAATGTGGTTAAGATTTCTGTACGACTGTCGAGAGCAGCAAGAATTGCACTGGAACACGGCACCACCAAAAGACATTCAAACCCTTGTCACTGGAAGCACCAGGTACTGCAACAATCTTCCAGGCACCTTTACAACGTGTTCATTAGCACAGTACAAGCTCTCTTTATTAAGTCGAAGGTAACATTTCCCATCAGTAAATATTCCACTCTATACGTGGTCTTTCTTGTAAGCTCACAAACGCTCCTCGACAGTTAATAATGAGCAAACAAAACAGATACCAGAAGACCAAAACTTCAACACAATAGGATTTGATCCATTTTTGTAATATGCCTAAACACACACACACACACACACACACACACACACACACACACACACACACACACACACCAGTTCACGGAATTGAACTGGAAACAGGAATTAGTAAGAGAAAACCACAAATTAAAATGAGGAAAAACAGCCAAAAACGTAGAGGGAAACGGCCGGTCACAAGCTATTTTTGAAGGTATTGGCTGATTTAATTTATGAGAAACAAGGGCTGAAAAAAAAGAAGTACCTTTAATCTGCTGGGTTTCAAAAGCTGAGTCATTATCCCGAGGGGATATTTAATTAATTCATCAGCCTCGGGTTTCAGGAGATTTGAGGACAGTAAAGAATGGGCTCAAATAATCTCCACATGTACTTTAAATTCTTCTAAGAGAGAACATATGTATCACTACTAGAGCCAAGAGAAATGAGCCAACCAGCAGACTACGAAATTTCCTTCCGCTCATTCCTTCTTAAAGGGCGTCCACCAACCAAATGAAGTCATGGCTGCCATGCAATGGGCTGGTGCTCTTTAGGAAAGACTTCCAGTCAACTCCAAATTATTAAACATCTTAGATGCAGTGCTACAAGTTCGTCATTGACTATCCTGCCTACCTGGATCAAGTAATGGTTAGTATTGGGGCCTCCTAAATAGTAAACATGCAACGGACCCAGCCACAGAGATAACAATCAGAAGTTCCTCACTGCCTATCCTACTTACCAGGACCAGGTCAAGTTTAACACTGGGGCCTCCCAAATAGTGTAGCTGTTATCTCTGTGGCTGGACCTGTTGCATGTACACCATTTAGGAGGCCCCAGTATTAAATGTTACCTGGTCCGGGTAAGTATAGGATAGGCCGTGAGGAACTTTGTACATGCAATGGGTCCAGCCACAGAAATGGTCAAGTTCCTCACTGCCTATCCTACCTACCAGAACCATGTAACATTTAATACTGGGGCCTCGTAAATGGTGTACATGCCATAGATCAAGCCCCAGAGATGACGACTGCCTATCCTACCTACCAGAATTAGGCAACGTTTAAAGGGGAAACAAAAATATAAAAATAAAAATTGTATTATATATATAAAATATTTTTATATTTTTGTTTTTTCCAACGCTCACAACCCCTTTAAACATACCATACTTACCTCCACTGTGCATCTCGTTTTGCACAGAGTGGCCCCGATCTTCGTCTTCTGGGGTCCCTTGTTGGCTGTTTCAGCTCCTCCTTGCAAGAGCTAGAGCTGGGAAGCGCTCTCCCAAGGGGGTTAGCTTGCGGGTGCGCTCCCATGTATTACAGTGGCGGCCATAGTGTATCACTCGGCTCCGTCCCCCCACTATTAATCTCCATTGAAGAGCCATCTCAAGCTGGGGGAAAGCATCGCAGGATCACGCCCACGGAGTTTCGTGGCTCAGGTAAGTAAAACGGGGGGTTGGGGGGGGGGGCGAGAGTGCAAGGGGTTTTTACACCTAATGCATAGAATGCATTAAGGTGAAAAAACACAAAGCTTTACAACCCCTTCAATATTAGGGCCTACCAAACAGGGTACATACAACGGGTCCAGCCATAAACATGAAGACTGTCTCCATATTAAAGTATAACTAAAGGCAAATCTTTATTTTTTTTTAGGATAGAGTGGAGAGGAATTAGAACACCCATCAGGTTTGTATTACGGTCTGTGCCCCCCCTTGGGGAGATTCACCCACCCTTATGTTCACGGTTACTCTTGGGAGTAAAAGAAATCCACATTTTTCGGTGCCCACCTTCTATTTTAAATGGTCTTCCATTAGGGATAGTAGTTCTGGTGACAACCAGGAATTCCCTCACTTTGGAGGAACTTCCTATAAATTTCTGTTTTGGATAGGTACAGGAAGTGAAAGGAAATCTCCCCAACAGGACACAGATGGGGCTAAAAAAAAGAAAAAAAAGAAGAAGAAGAAAGGGGCAATATATCTCCCTTGCTCTAACCATAAATAAAAAAAAAAGAAAGTTTTGCCCTGTGTTCTGCTTCAGCACATATCTAAATTCAACATAAAAAACTGTAGCTTGCCAGCCTAAGATGCGGTGGCGTTTTCCAAGATTTTTTTTCCCCCCTCTTTAAATTTCACCTAGTTATCTTGCCAGATACACAACGCTTGTTCTAAAACTATACTGGGGTCAGTATGGTACTGGGGTATTTTTTACTTAATATATTAAGGTAAAAAAATAAAATAAAAACACACTCAAATTTAGTACAACATTTATGCTTTAGGTGGCTTTATTCTTGATTCACAATGACAACTCACAGACCAGGATCGGCACCCATCACCTTCAAAGACACAATGCTGTGAGCTATAGACTCGGTTTATAGTATAAATGCAGACGATTGAATCTGAACAGAAAGGCAGCGCTGAGAGGAGGGCAATTGTCATGCTGCGCCTAGCAACTCGCCGCACAAGAATCTTGTTACAATGCCCTATGCTCTTGACCCTACATTTTTAATTAGTCCTATCCCATAGTTATAGATAAGGAGTGGAACAAAGAACATCGCCACAAACCAAGCTACATCCCTGTGACATTCTTCCCGGTGCAAAGTGCGATCAACAAGCCGACGGAAAGCATGTCTGCTTGTCAACGGAAACACAGCGCTTGTCACTTGAATCGTACATTGTCTCCACATTGTCCACCCTGAGAGATGCACTAATGGACTTTTAAATGGGGGAGACTCTGTGGGTGAAAAAGGCCGATTCCACTTCGGAGCCATTTCATAATATGGAAAATGAATGCCGCACTGTACAGATAGCATCGCGAAAGATAAGCATGTGGTGCTGCGATTACCAGACCTTCAAAGCTGAACTCCGGAGATAAGCAAATATTGTTTAAATACAAGAGGCACGTGTATTCTTATTGAGTCTTGGTGTGCTTTGTGTATTTCCTCCAGATCTGTGCAGCACACCAGTGTGATACAGGCTTCCTGTAATAAAGACCGATCACTGATGCTCCCGCTCTTTGTGCAGGGAGACTGGTCTCGACTCCACCCCTCCTGTAGTTTTCTACCAGCAGCCTGTAGTGGGTGGGGTTATTGGGTCCCTCCCACAGCTCTACTCGCTGTACAGGCCATGTACAGTACAGTACAGTAATCAGGTCACTGCTACTTTTACACGTTATTAGCTGTGGTTGAAAAGGCATTTGGTGCACAAAGAACACCATCACTCTGTCCTGGGCAGGGACATAATCTCTTTGACCACTTAACCCCCGGACCATATTGCTGACCAAAGCACTTTTTGCGATTAAGCACTGCGCCACTTTAACTGAAAATTTTGCGGTTGTGCGACGTGGCTCCCAAACAAAATTGGCGTCCTTTCTTCCCCACAAATAGAGCTTTCTTTTGGTGGTATTTGATCACCTCTGCGGTTTTTAGTTTTTGCGCTATAAACAAAAATAGAGCGACAATTGTGAAAAAAATGAATATTTTTTACTATAATAAATATCCCCCAAAAATATGTGTGTATATATATATATATATATATATATATATATATATATATATATATATATATATATATATATATATATATATATATATATATATATAAAAAACTTTTTTTTCCCTCAGTTTAGGCCGATACGTATTCTACATATTTTTCGTCAAAAAAAAAAAAAAAAAAAAAAAATCGCAATAAGCGGTTATAGCGCTTACAAAATAGGGGGTATTTTCATGGCATTTTTATTAATTTTTTTTTTACGGGTAATGGCGGCGATCAGCGATCTTTTTTCGGTACTGCGACATTATGGCGGACACTTTTGACACATTTTTGGGACCATTGGCATTTTTATAGCGATCAGTGCTATAAAAATGCATTGGATTACTATAAAAATGGCACTGGCAGTGAAGGGGTTAACACTAGGGGGGCGGGAAGGGGTTAAGTATGTCCCTGGGTGTGTTCTAACTGTAGGGGGGTGGCCTCACTAGGGGAAATCACTGATCTTCTGTTCATACATTGTATGAAAAGAGGATCAGCATTTCCCCCCCTGACAGGACCGGGAGCTGTGTGTTTACACACAGCTCCCGATCCCCGCTCTGTAACCAGCGATCGCAGGTGCCCGGCGCCTATCGCGCCCGCGATTTGGGGCGAGCGGGGGGCCCCTAGTGGCCTGCAAAAGAGCCGACGTAGAGCTACGGGCTCTCGCGCAGGGGAGCCGACCTGCTGCCGTAAAATGATGGCGGCAGGTCGGCAAGCAGTTAAACCAGAAATCCAGCCTAACAGATTAAATGTAATGTGAATCAATATGTTTATATTCATGTCTGAATCTGCATCGCATTTTGGTCTGCACCAGAATCAGGTCGCATGGGTGTTCACATCCACATTTGATCCAATTCATGTCCGAACTGACAGTTCACACTGCGATATGCAAACCTACCTGGGGGTGTTATTAACTTTGTATTGACACACCCAGCGGTTTGCATATGGCAGTGTGAACTGGCAGCGAGTCGGTGCGATGCAGGAAACCAGTGCTGGCTTCGCATGGGCTCTCAGATCGCACCAGTGTGAACCGAGCCTAAGGGGCCAAGACCAACCCCTAAAAAACAACCCCACATCATAATTCCCCCCTCTACCAAATGATTTGGACCACTGCACAAAACAAGGTCCACAAAGACATAGAAGAACAAGTTTGGGGTGGAGCAACTTGACTGGCATGCACAGAGTCCTGAGCTCAATCCAATAGAATACCTTTGGGATGAATTAGAGCGGAGACTGTGAGCCAGGTCTTCTTATCCAACATCAGTGCCTGACCCCACAAATGCACTTCTGGAAGAATGGTCAAACATTCCCATAGACACACTCCTAAACCTTGTGGACGGCCTTCCCAGAAGAGTTGAAGCTGTTATAGCTACAAAGGGTGGGCCAACTCAATATTGAACCCTACGGACTAAGACGCCATTAAAGTTCATGTGTGTGTAAAGGCAGGCGCCCCAATACTTTTGGTAATATAGTGTATTTTGATTTTCATTCCTATTTTAAACGGAATGGGTTCTTTTACAAAGGTGAAGGTTTACATACGTTTTAAGCAAAAGGAAAAAAATGTAGATGTTCATTTCAAAGAAAGCGTCCCTAATCATAGTCCCCTAGCTTTGTCAGGTCTGTATGATGAAGTATGTGATCCATCCACTTACAGCAAAACAAACACCTGTCCTTCACCTGAAGAGCCCAGTAATACTCTCGGCTTATACGGCATCCGTGTCACAGGGAAGACACGAGACTTTATGGGTCCTGAACTTTGTCATTGGCATGTCAATGTCAGATCTGCACAAATACACACAACAAGAATGCCATTATAGTTAATGGGAAAACTCTTACTGCTCCGTGTCAGACAAACGAATACCTATGGCTATACAATACATAGAAATTCTGCAGCATGCCCAGCAGCCCAAATACCAAAGAGATCCGACATGCAAAGACCTGCTACTGGCCCTGGCACATTCTCTACCACCTCCATCATTCCACTCTTGGTCTATCAGTGCGATGGGCAGGCTGACTAATTAGTGGTGGGGGGGGGGGGGTGTAGAACTGGCAATAAATGTACAATTGGTGTGGGGGGGGGGGGGGGTGGCCTTAATTGCTCATTACATATGCAGGTTCCTTTTCCTACTTTGCATTGCTACACAATGGTTGCGCTTTATTGTAAGACTATTAATTGGCCGACTCATCAAAACAATGAATTCCCTGTGTATTGACATTCATTGCAAATGGCAATTCAAAGCATGCATTGTGGTAAACTGTTGCTTAAAAAAAAGAAAACAGTCAAGGGCCGTCACACAATACTGCATGCATTAGGCACGCATCAACGCACAGGAACGCTTGCGTATGAATGAGCCCTCAATGTGAAAGGAACTCCACCTCCCCCACCCCTTAACCACTGCCATACCGAGCCAATTCTGGTACTCCTCTCCTACATGTAAAAAAAAAGCAGCATTTTTTTTGCTAGAAAAATTACTCAAAATCCACACACACTAAATTATATATATATATATATAGACATTGCAGTGGGGGGGGGTGGACATTACTGGGGGGGGGGGGGAGATGTGGACATTACAGTGGGGGGGGGGATGTGGACATTACAGTGGGGGGGGGGGGGGAGATGTGGACATTACAGTGGGGGGGGGGGGGGTGGGAGATGTGGGGACTATATATGGTGGCGATCCGAAAAATTATGCGATCCGTGGCTCTGATCCGAGGAACGATCCGAACCGTGAGTTTTTTGATCCGTTGCACCCCTAATGTTGGCATATAGGACAAAGAACCTTTTAATCCCTTCAGGAGCTAAATGCTTCTTCCTGGTTCTTACAGCGGACCCCCTCGGTGACTCACAGGGGCCACTGCAGCTATACTAGTAAGATTTTAGTTTGACATTTTTAAGAATATTCATTTGAAATTAGTGGGGTCAAAATGACATTCGCTTTTGACTATGATGGCAAGAGAATTCAAAGAAGCCGGATGGTACCCTGTTTCTCCGAAAATAAGCCCTACTCCGAAAATAAGACCTAGCGTGAGTTTCTGGGATGGCTGCAATACAAGCCCTACCCCAAAAATTAGCCCTAGTTAAAGTCCTTGTAAAAACATGTAATCCGTTCTGTAAAAAGATTATATAATATGCAGTGTGTCTCCCTTTTGTAACTTTATTGTGGAAAATACTTTATTTACAGCACTTCTGGGCACTCACGTGACCCGCCGGAGCTCTTCTCCTCTCCTCCCGGCTGATGTCAGCTGTTTTTTTTGTTCAATAAAACTTTATTAAGCCCCTACCCACTGCAGTACTCAGAGTGGGGCTGACGTCATTGGGGTTCTTGGCCCCTCCCTCTGCAGTATTTGGAGTAGGGAAGAAGAGCTCCAGCGGGTCACGTGAGTGGCAAGCGGCACTGTAAATAAGGTATTTTCCACAATAATGTTACACAATGAGACACACTGCACATGATATTATCTTTTTACAGAACGGATTACATCATTTTATGAGGTCTTTAAACAGAGGTTTATTTTTGGGATTACAGAATTTCACAATGCTGACTCCAGAGCTGACAGGGGGAGAATTTTTTTTGTACATACCACAAACAATAAGACATCCCCTGAAAATAAGCCCTAGTGTGTTTTTTGTAGCCAGAATTAAATATAAGACCCGGTCTTATTTTCGGGGAAACACGGTATTAAGGCTCCATTCACACCTGAGTGTAGCAACTTACTGGCCGGTTTACAATTGTTTTTAAAGCTTTTTTTATACGCGTATTTCAAGCGTTTCACAGCTTCAGGTGCTTTTGTTTAGCCAATAGAAAGCACTAGGGAGGGGGAGAGGAACTTGGGGGTAGAGAGCTGTCTGAGCAGAAAACCAGCAACAAAACGCACTTAAAAACACTCAAGTCAGGCGTTTCTATTCAAGTCCATGGGGCCCAAAAATGCTTGTAATCTACTTTCTTGAGCGACAGGCGACAAGCATTACAATCGCCCTACAAGCAAGCCTGCTGTGTAAAAGGAGAAGAAGAATCCAGGCAGGAAGTCAGCCAGGTGGAAATTGGAATGCAAACTCCAGTGCCGATTTCTAAAATGGTTCATGCAAATCCGAAAACAATGTACCCAGAAAAACTACGTTAATAATTATGTAGACGAATTGCCTCTTTATTTTGCATGTGTGCTCGCTGCAGGCGCCCCATACATCCGACACACTATTCTCCACACATTTGCATATATAAATGGAATAGGATGGAATGATAGGTGAAGAAAAATATTAAAAGGGACTTAGTCATGTGGGGATCATAGGGGCAGCCATTGTTGGACTCTCTATTTGCATATTCATTTTCTGGCGGTCATGTTGAAGCTCTGCCATCCATGCTTTCCGAGTTAGGAGACACATTAAGAGAAAACCTTTTCTTTTACAATTTACAGATTGCTTGTTTTGCAGAACTTCAGCTCAGATTGATCAAAAGCTGTGACATGGGAGTGGGGGCGGAGCCGAGTACCACTGTCATAGCAGTGGGACTCGGGAGTGAGCCTGCATGGGTGCCCCCATGGAAAGCTCACAGAGATCCCCCTTCTGCCATCTGTAAAAGTATTCCGGCAACTGCCCAGCCACTCAGATTACTTTTACATGAAAGAATCACCAGAAACTAAAAACCGATACCGGGATCTTGGATGTAGCCTCGACCATAATCCCGATATAACCACAACATTTTATTTATATATTCACACACACACACACACATATATATATACATACACACACATACATGTGTGTGTATGTATATAAACAAAAATAAATAAATAAATATATATATATGTGTGTGTGTGTATATTTTTTTGTTTATATACCGGTGTGTGTGTGTGTGTGTGAGTGAATGTGTGTGTGTGTGAGTGAATGTGTGTATGTATGTATGTGTGTGAGTGAATGTGTGTATGTATGTATGTATGTGTGTGAGTGAATGTGTGTATGTATGTATGTATGTATGTATGTATGTATATGTATATATGTGTGTGTGTGTGTGTGTGTGTGTGTGTGTGTGTGTGTGTGTGTGTGTGTGTGTGTGTGTGTGTGTGTGTGTGTGTGTGTATGTATGTATGTATGTATGTATGTATGTATGTATGTATGTATGTATGTATGTATGTATGTATGTATATATATATATATATATATATATATATATATATATATATATATATATATATATATATATATATATATATATATATACACACACACACATATAAACACACACACACACACACACACACACACACACAGCCAGTCCAAGATTTGAAGTTCCCACTCTTCTCTCTGCAGGGCTTTTGGGACAGATCAGAGCGGTGACCTGTGCTGGTGCTGACCAATCAAAATCACTCCGATCCATCCCGGAAGCCCTTCAAAAAAGAGAAGGCTGAGAATTTCAAATCTCTAGACTGCTGCACCGGCTGCATGGATACTGACAGCTCATCAGCCACGGAAGCAAGTACAGCATGGAAGGGTATAGGGCAGGGTTCGACAAACCCCGGGCGCCAGGACGCATTTGCGACTAGAATTGGCGACCTGGCGCGACACAGCTGGGGTATCCTGTCTCGCTGTGAAAAATTCTACAGGTTGCATGTTTTGAGTTGAAGGAGGTCTAGAATGATTGCTCTCGCTTTACCAATCGCGGCGATACCTCACATGTGTGGTTTGAACACCGCTTTCATATGCGGGCACTACTCGTGTATGCGTTCGCTTCTGCACGCGAGCTCGGCGGGATGGGGCGTGTTCCTTGCTCCTAACTTTAACTGGCTTCTAGATTCCAAGCAAAATTTGTTAAGCCCTGGTATAGGGTGTTTGTTCACCTTTTAATTTTTTCAGATAAGATAAACTAACCCTTTAAATAAAGCAACTTATTTGAACCAGGCTCCTCCTCCCTCCTACAATTAGATTAAAAACATGTATTAAGTGTTTGATACTTCTGGGGACTTCCTTCTTTCTTTCCCATGCAAAATGACATTTCATTCTAGGTTCTACGCATACACAGACATACTACAAGGCTTCAGGACCCGCTGAGGGCCTATGACAACTGAGCACGTGCGGGAGAGGGGAGATGTGGTCTCGTGCACGTACAAAGATGACGCTGGTATATGGTCACGAATCTCCGGGTGTCTGCTCATATGCGGGGAAACCCCCTGCGCAGATGTGCCCTAGGCCTCGGCTAGATCCTGTAGACCTCTAATAGACCAATCATCTGTTGCACAGGCATTCCATGCCCCACATCCTTATGTATACAAGAGGCGTGTATATCTGTAGCTGCAAGGTGCGGAATCCCCTCACCACAGAAGATTGGTCTACTACTACATGTGACATGGTTCTGGTGGGTTCAGAGAATCAAAACACGAGCTCATCTCTTGTTATTGTTAGTCTATAGTGGGTGTCTCCTTTAAAGCGGGAGTTCACCCAAAAAAAATGTTTTAACATTAGTTTGAGGCCAATTAAGGGGAGCAGAAACGGGTATTTTTTTTTAAAATCAATGCCGTACTTACCGTTTTCGAGATAGATGTTCTCCCGCCGCTTCCGGGTATGATCTTCGGGACTGGGCATTCCCATCTGATTGACAGCCTTCCGACGGTCGCATACAGCGCGTCACCAGTTGCCGAAAGAAGCCGAACGTCGGTGCAGCTCTATACGGCGCCTGCGCACCGACGTTCGGCTACTTTCAGAAACTCGTGACGCGCTGTATGCGACGGTCGGAAGGCTGTCAATCAAATAGGAACGCCCAGTCCCGCAGCCCATACCCGGAAGCGGCGGGAGAACATCTATCTAGAAAACGGTAAGTATGGCATTGGTTTAAAAAAAAAATACCCGTTTCTGCTCCCCTTAAATGGCCTTAATCTAATGTTAAAAAATAATTTTTTGGGGTGAACCTCCACTTTAAGAAGAATTCCTATATTTTTAAGAATAGGACACAATCCGTTCCAAGTGGTGTACCCCCTCGCCCCCTCTCCTATTCCCCAGCCCTGTCGTGATGGTGAATTTATGGAATGAAACACAAGACGATTGTGCTCGATGGGAAAAGTCTTGTTTAATGAGATCCATATTTCCTCTAAACTTAGATAGCTAGTAAACTATGTAAAATATGTGCTAGATGTTCTTTAAAACAAAACCATCTCCAAAAACGTTAAACTGTATCCACATTTCAAGCTGTCCTCGGCAGTGTCGTAAAATACGCAGGCTTATTTTAATACGCTCAGGCAGGGCCGGGACTTACAAATAATACAATTTGTAGACCATTCCAACAGGGGAAAAAAAATGTATATGCAAACACACACATCCTCTCACTTTATGCTGGGAACGCATTTCTGCGCTGTCGGTTTCTGTGCAGAGTCCGGTGCGGTTTCTATTCATCGATTCAGGTGCAAATTTGACACCCAAATCGCACCCGAACTGGACGAAAAAATGCAAAAGGCCCCGTTTTATAAAATTCGCACCGAATCCGACCTGCATGCATGTGAACCGGCTCAGTTGACAGCCGGTCTGGTTCACATGTTATGTGAAATCGGATGCTATACAAAACGTGTCCGATTCGCATAGATGTGAACCAAGTCTAATAGAATGATTTTCTAAGATCAATGGGTGTTGTAAAGAGACCGCTTGGACCGCCGCACGACGATATACGGTCGACAAAATGGCACGCCTGGGCACATGGACGTACAGGTACATCCCCTTTAAGATCCCAGCCGTGGGTCGCGAGCGCGCCGCCCTGGTCCACTTATCCGTGACCGTCCTCGCTGGAACAGCGGATCCGATCGCCGCCGGTGTCCCGCGAGCTGGTCACAGAGAGGAAGAACGGGGAGAGGTGAGTGTAAACAACCCCGTGCTTCCTAGTGTGGCTGTCACTGATCGTCTGTTCGGGAACGACGATCAGTGACGTCACACGCACAGCCACGCCCCCCCCCCCCACAGTAAGAACACTCCCTTAGGGAACGCTTAACCCCCTCCTGGGTTAACCCCTTCACTGCCAGTGTCATTTTTACAGTAACCAGTGCATTTTTATAGCACTGTTCGCTGTAAAAATGACAATGGTCCCAAAATAGTGTCAAAAGTGTCCGATGTGTGCGCCAAAATGTTGCAGTCAGGATAAAAATAAAAAAAAAAAAATAATTCGCTGATCGCCGCCATTACTAGAATTTTTTTTTTTTAAATGCAATAAAACTATCCTTTATTTGGTAGACACTATAAATTGTGCGCAAAACAAACGCTTTTTGCATTTTTTTTTTACCAAAAATATGTAGAAGAAGAATACGTATAGGCCTAAACCGAGGAGGAAAAAAAAATGTTTTTATTTATTTTGAGGATATATATTATAGCAAAAAGTAAAAAATATTGAATTATTTTCGAAATTGTTATTTTTTTGTTTAGATCGCAAAAAAAAAAAAAACGCAGAGGTGATCAAATACCACCAAAAGAAAGTTATATTTGTGGGAAAAAAAGGACGCCAATTTTGTTTGGGAGCCAGGTCGCACGACCACGCAATTGTCAGTTAAATCAACTTTAACTGCATAATGGTCCGGGGCTTAAGTGGTTAAAGCAGAGTTCCACCCTAAAAATTTACTTTCTATTAACAGCTTGCCATTAATGTAAAAAAAAAAAAAAATGTTTTACTCCTATTTTTTTTTATCTGGCTGTTTCTAGGCAGATTTCGTAATCTGCCTAGTTCCTGGTCCTAGGTAGTTCAACTTCCTGTCCCAAGACCCCATTGCCTCCTGGGAAATTATGACACTCATTTCCCAGGAATCTCTGGGCATTAATGTGCCAAAAAAAAAAAACAATCACCCAGCATGCACCTCTCCCTGAAAACCAGGAAGAAAGAGGAACTGGACTTCACATGCCCACACATGATGGATACGGCCACAACATGAGCTGGAGGATATAAGGCAAGTGTTTGCAATGATTTCTGGAACGATTGGGGAGCTATTAATATGTTTTAGTGACTATTTAATGTGATTAATTTTAGCTTGCAAAAAAACCCCGCTTTATACTGAGTCCCATACTCAAACGAAAAAAAGTGAGATTTCTCAAAAAGTACATTTCATTTGGTTACAAGTTTTAATAATACTTTAAATCAGTGGTTCTCAACTCCTATCTTCAGGACCCACTAACAGGTCAGATTTTAAGTATTACCTTGGGGAAATGCAGACTAGAATACTGCAATTACTGAGCAGCAAATTATATCACCTGTGATGCATTTCAGTTATCTTGAAAACCTGGCCTGTTAGCGGGTCCTGAGGACAGGAGTTGAGAACCACCGATCTAGATCTTTTTCTGTTGTAGAAGGGTAGATTGGTGATCCGATGATGGTGGTGGCCTTTTCAAGGAGCAGCATATGTGGAAAAGGCTTAGATCCTCAGAAATAAGCAGAAGTAGGGAGATCCTTCATTGCAGGTTCTCAGGTACAGCTTCTACTTCAACAAGGAGAACAGCTAATAGAACAGAAATTACATCACCAAATCTCACTCCAAAATTCATGATCCAAGATGGTCAGCTCCAGCCAAGGATTATTGCAATGACAGTGCACTGCTCACTCCGACCAAAGCAATTCCCCCAACCTATCTAATGCACAAAATGGCTTAACGTGATATAAAAAAAAAAAAAAAAAAAAATCATGTCATATCTACCTGCTTTTTAAAACCGTTTTGCACAGAGCAGCCCTGATTCTCCTCTTCTAGGGTCTCAGGCCGGTGCTCCTGGCTCCTCATGCATTCTGAGTGCCCCCATAGCAAGCCACTTGCTATGGGGGCACTCATGCAGAATAGATTCCGAGCTGTGCTGTGTGTATGTCTATTGACACACATAGTGCAGCTCAGGGCTGGTGCTGCCCATGCTCTCTTCCCACAGGATGCTATTGAAAGCAGCAGGAGACGACTCCCGCTGCTGCTGAACCTTCTGTGAGAAGATGGGAAATAGCAACACTGCTGCAGAAGGGCACATTGCTGGATTGAAAGAGGGCTCAGGTAAGATTTAGTGGGGAGCAAGAGCTGACATGGAAAAGTTTACCTTAATCCAGAGAATGCATTTAGGTAAAATAAAAGTCCTTATTGACCATTGTAGCTACAGGCATTATGGATCAATAAGTTCACAGCAGAAGTCACTGCTTTAAATGACTGCTGGGTGGAGGAATTTGGGGGTGCCGAGCTGCGGGAGTCAATGCTGAAAGAGGGAGCTGAGCTGCTGATCCAATGCTGAAAGAGGGAGCTGAGCTGCTGATCTAATGCTGAAAGAGGGAGCTGAGCTGCTGATCCAATGCTGAAAGAGGGAGCTGAGCTGCTGATCTAATGCTGAAAGAGGGAGCTGAGCTGCTGATCTAATGCTGAAAGAGGGAGCTGAGCTGCTGATCTAATGCTGAAAGAGGGAGCTGAGCTGCTGATCCAATGCTGAAAGAGGGAGCTGAGCTGCTGATCTAATGCTGAAAAGGGGAGCTGAGCTGCTGATCTAATGCTGAAAAGGGGAGCTGAGCTGCTGATCTAATGCTGAAAAGGGGAGCTGAGCTGCTGATCTAATGCTGAAAAGGGGAGCTGAGCTGCTGATCTAATGCTGAAAAGGGGAGCTGAGCTGCTGATCTAATGCTGAAAAGGGGAGCTGAGCTGCTGATCTAATGCTGAAAAGGGGAGCTGAGCTGCTGATCTAATGCTGAAAGAGGGAGCTGAGCTGCTGATCTAATGCTGAAAGAGGGAGCTGAGCTGCTGATCTAATGCTGAAAGGAGGGAGCTGAGCTGCTGAGACACTGCTGGAACAGGATGCAGGGGTAGCCGAGCTGCTAAGTAATAAGTAAAACGTTATTGCTTCTGCTGTGAACTTTGAGGGTAAATTGCTCCGCAATGCCTTCAGCTACAGAGGGCTCCTAAAGCTTCTTAATGGTGTTTTAAGACCACGTAAACACTCTAATGTCCACAGCCTGGCCTTAAATTCACTTTAAACACGTACTCTCAGCCAATCCAAACATGCGAGGGGGAAAAAAGATCCTTTGTATGAAAGATCTCACGGCCGGCACATCCAACCCTCATCCACACGTCTGTAGGGAGCTTAATATTTGCTGAAATCTACTTATAAGCTCCAGATGCGATAAGCCATGAACAGTGAGCGGACACGGCTGAGATCTTTCACCAGAATCCCTGCACAGCAATGTTAGCACTGCTTTAACTGGAAGGGATCCAGCAGGAAAAATGCAATACAGAATCCCTGGGGAACCTGTGTTTTTCCACACAGAACATTAGCTCACACGAACCGCATTAACGCTCGCTACACCAAAAGGACAAGATTCCAAATCGACCAGGGAAATGCAAGCACTTACATTTTTTTTTCTTTCACTGTAATAAATAAATAATAATAATAAAAAAAAAAAGCACATGACAGCGAAACTCTTTACTTCACGCCTAGAGGGCGATTTTTTTTTTTATTATTATTTTTTTATTATTATTATTAAAAGGAAAAAAAAAATTAAAATAAAATAAAATCTGAAGTCGTTTTATTTGCACAGCAGTTAGGTGCACTGGTCATGGCTATCTGCCAGCACTGGGTATGGCCCCTGACAGCTCCCCCTACAAGGGCTCTCTACTATGTCAACACCGCTCCCCCACTACTACTAGGACTTGTCACCGGCCTGCCAATGTAATGTGCAAATAATGGGGAGGATACAGCTTCACTTTCAAAACCCCTCACTGGTCAAACTGATTAAAGAAAAAAAAAGTACACTTATACAGGGGTTGACAAATTTGCTTGGAATCTAGGAGCCAGGTAAAAAAGTTAGGAGCCAGAAAACGCGCCCCGTCCCGACGAGCTTGCGCGCAGTAGCGAACACATACGTGAGCAGCGCCTGCATATGTAAACGGTGTTCAAACCACACATGTGAGGTATCGCCGCGATTGGTAGAGCGAGAGCAATAATTCTAGCCCTAGACCTCCTCTGTAACTCAAAACATGCAACCTGTAGATTTTTTTTAAACGTCGCCTATGAAGATTTTAAAGGGTAAAAGTTTGTCTGCATTCCACGAGCGGACGCAATTTTGAAGCGTGACATGTTGGGTATGAATTTACTCGGCGTAACATTATCTTTCATAATATTAAAAAAAAAAATGGGGATAACTTTACTATTGTCTTATTTTTTAATTTAAAAAAGTGTAATTTTTTCACCAAAAAAGTGCGCTTGTAAGACCGCTGCGCAAATACGGCATGACAGAAAGTATTGCAACGTTTGCCATTTTATTCTCTAGGGTGTTAGGATAAAAAATATATATAATGTTTGGGGGTTCTAATTAGAGGGAAGAAGATGGCAGTGAAAAATGACATTAGAATTGCTGTTTAACTTGTAATGCTTAACTTGTAATACCAACGGCCACCACCAGATGGCGCCAGCTCACATCTGGTGGTAATAACTTGTAATACCAACGGCTCACCACCAGATGGCCCCAGCTCAAAAAAAAAAAAAAAAAAATTTTTTTTTTTTTGCCCCCCCTTCCAAGCCAAGTCGCCAGGGCCCCATTTCTAGTCGCCATGGCGACCTGGCGCCCGGGATTTGTCGAGCCCTGCACTTATATTCCATTTCTACACCTTCTTGAGTCGAACTCCCACAAAAAAAGTTCATCAACTTTTGTGTGGATCCCACATTAGAGAATGGCAACTTTTGTTACAGTCTTCTAGTCTCTGGGTCGAGAGCCAACCCAGCTCTATCCAACAGCCTAAAAAGCCGTACACATGGGCTGAATATCAGCTTCAAAAGAAACCGCCTGACATTTGGCCCGCGGGGGGGCAGAGCAGCCGTTTCGGCTTCTGTTGAAGTGGCATGACCGAAAAGGTCTGCTGATCGGCATCTGATCAGCGCTCTCAACCAATGGCCGGGAGGGCCGATGTGTGTTCTGGTGAGGGGGCTGTCTTCCTGTCAAAACACAATAACTCAGTAGGGGAGATTGCTGTACCAACATCGGATTGTCAGTACAGGATCTCCTCTCAAGCTCAACAGTTATTATCAGCTCGTTGGGTTGAACGAAAAAAAAAAAAAAAAAAACTGACAGTGTATCAGGCTTGAGTTAAGCCCACATTTTTTTTCTTCCATTTTTGGTTATTAGGAACCAGCAAGTCCAGTCAAGAAGCCACTAGGACAGTGGTGTCCAACCTTCTGACCTTCTACATTGAAAAAAAGAGGAATAGTCTTGGGCTCCACATAAAATACACCAACAATTAAAATAGCGGATGAGCAGACGAAGTCAGGCAGATCACAAGTTAAAGATCACTGATATAGATGATGTACAGTACCTATCTTCGTCATAAAACTTATTTTTAACCACTTGCCGCCCGCCGGACGTCAAATGACGGCTGGGCATTGCGGCTCTTGTTCTGGGCGGGCGTCATAGGACGTCCTCGCCTTCCCGGGACACTAGGGCGCCCCCTCGCCGTGTCATCGGAGACCCAATGCGCGTGCCCGCCGGGCACCCACAATTGCCCATGAACGGGGCAGGACTGTGGATCTGTGAGTGTAACACACAGATCACATTTTGTCAGGTGAGAGGAGACCGATGGTGTGTTCCCAGTACAGAAGAACACCGATCGGTCTCCTCCCCTTGTGAGTCCCCTCCCCCTACAGTTAGAATCACTCCCTAGGGAACATATTTAACCCCTTGATCGACCCCCTAGTTTTAACCTCTTCCCGGACAAGTCACATTTATATGGTAATCAATGCTATTTTACAGCACGGATCGCTGTATAAATGTGACTGGTCCCAAAAATGTTCGCCGCAATATCGCAGTCACGAAAAAAATAAAAAAATAAAAAATGTATATTATATATACACACACACACACACACACATATATATATATATACATACACACATTTTTTTTTAATATATATATAAAAAAAAAAATGTGTATATATATATATATATATATATATATATATATATATATATATATATATATATATATATATATATATATATATATATATATATATATATAATAATCACAGATCGCCACCATTATTGGTAAAAAAAAAAAAAAAAAAGTAAAAATATAAATCTATCTCCTATTTTGTAGACGTTATAACTTTTGCGCAAACCAAATCAATAAACGCTTATTGTGTTGTTTTTTTTTTTTACCAAAAGTATGTAGAAGAATACGTATCGGCCTAAACTGAGAAAATGTTTAAAAAATAAAAAATGTGGATATTATAGCAAAAAGTAAAAAATATTATTTTTGTTCAAACTTCTAACTCTTCTTTTGTTTATAGTGCAAGAAATAAAAACAGCAGAGGTAATCAAATACCCCTAAAAGAAAGCACTATTTGTGGGGAGGGGATATATAAAAATTTAATTTGGGTAGTGTTGCATGACCGCGCAATTGTCAAAGTATGACAGCGATGAAAGTTGAAAAATGGCTTGGGCAGGAAGGGGGTGAAAGTGCCCGGTATTAAGGTGGTTTAATAAGTTTACAAAATTTGTGTTGGGCTGCATTCATAGCCATCTTGGGCTGCAGGTTGGAATGGACACCCCTGCAATAGGACATTTGTACAGGGACTGCTTATGCCATCGATTTGTGATCCATTATAGTGTGGGCATCTTGCAATCCTTGGTTCCATATAGGATGCCTCTATTCATCATTCCCCAGCTTCCCCCACCAAGCCTCCTGCCTTCCCCCCCTTAGATACAATTACTGAGCCAACAATTCCCTAGCTTCCGTTTTCAGATGTTCAGAACTGATTATTAGGTCACCAAGCAATCAAAGGTCTCTCTGCAACAAAGATCAATTGGTAGAGGCCTTTGATCACTTTGAGATGAAAGAATCGGCAACCATTGCCAGAAAGAAGTTACCATCTGACATCAGAACATGAGATCCTGCATGGAGCGGTGGTGCTAGTTCTGTATTTAGTTGATAAAAGAAACCTCCAATGGGAGAAATAAGGAGGCTTTCACCGACGACCTTCTTCTGAAAAGGTTAGCCGATTTACCATCTCCAACTTCAATGCTTCCCAAGTCGCTGACCTGGAACAAGAATGCTGATCAAGAACATCAGAGCAACTGATCTGGATACTTGTTCTAAGTTAGTGACTCAAAAAAAAAACACGGATTCAATATAATGGTCAGGCAGCTAGCATTTTTTTTTTGGAAAGAGGTCAGAAAAGAGGCACACCACAGGTTTAACCACTTAAGACCCGGACCAAAATGCAGCTAAAAGGACCTTGCCCCTTTTTGCGATTCGGCACTGCGCCGTTTTAACTGACAATTATCGACGTGGCTCCCAAACAAAATTGGCGCCCTTTTTTTCCCACAAATAGAGCTTTCATTTGGTGGTATTTGATCACCTCTGTGGTTTTTATTTTTTGCGCTATAAACAAAAATAGAGCGACAATTTTGAAAAAAATACAATATTTTTTACTTTTTGCTATAATAAATTTCCCCCAAAAATATATAACATTTTTATTTTTTTTTTCAGTTTACTCCGATACGTATTCTTCTACATATTTTTGGTAAAAAAAAAAAAAAAAAAAAATCGCAATAAGCGTTTATCGGTTGGTTTGCGCTAAATTGATAGCGTTTACAAAATAGGGGATAGTTTTATTGCATTTTTATAATTTTTTTTTTTTTTACTGTGTGACCTGAAGTGTGTTTACAACTGCAGGGGGGTGTGGCTGTAGGTGTGACATCATCGATTGTGTCCCTCTATAAAAAGGGATGACACGATCGATGCTGCCGCCACAGTGAAGAACAGGGAAGCTGCGTTTACACACAGCTGTCCCCGTTCTTCAGCTCCGGGGACCGATCGCAGGACTCCAGCGGTGATCGGGTCCGCGAGTCCCGTGGTCCCGGAGCTTTGGGCCGGGTGGCGGGAGCGCGCCGCGACCCACGGCTGGGTACTAGCACAGGACGTACCTGTACGTACATGTGCCCAGCCGTGCCATTTTGCCGACGTATATGTGCAGGAGGCGGTCACTTAAAGGGTCACTAAAGGAAAAAAAATGTTTTGCTGAAATGACTGTTTACAGGGTATGGAGACATAAAAGTTAACTGATTCCTTTTAAAAATTATTAAAAATAGATTAAATTCAATCATATAATGTACCTGCAGTTTCACTTTCGTTTTTAAACTGGTTTCATGTTTCTGTGAAGTAAAGAGACCCACAGAACAAAAACAAACAAATCCAGGGCAGTGTTTTGTTTTTAAAATGAATCGGATTGGTTCTGAGGAGTTTTAGACACATACCTTGGACCACAGTGAGAAGCTGCCATGAGATTTTTCATAAGAAGCCAGACAACCAGGAAGTGTGGAGATCACAGCAGAATTACAGCAACTTCAAAAGCAAAAACGAACAATGAGGACATGAAACCAGTACTGCAGTAAGGTAAAGGAAGCTATTTAGCTAAAAATAAAAATTCCTTTAGTGACCCTTTAAGTGGTTAAAATGGATGTAAACCCACTTTTTTTTTTTTATGTCACAATGTAGAGTATAAGATTTCCTATCATATGTGCCCAGTCTTGCCACACAGTTAATCCAGCTCTGAGCAATCTTCTTTAATTGTTCAGGGAAATAAAACGGACTTGCAGAGAAAAACCTTAGTCCGTTCCGCCTCCTTGCTGTGAGTTTACATATCTCATGCACTAGTCTGGAGACAGGCATTATTTTTTTTAATTCCCACCCCCACTCCTTTTCTGAAGTCATGTGGTTACTTTTTCTGGATTTTGACTGGATGTTCGTGATCATAGCAGAATTTAGTGTAAGGAATACATAGGAAAAAATGCATGTTGACAAGGGGAGTGTAGAGGTGGGCGGGGAGTCTACTGACATCACGACTCCACCCACAGAGTGCCAGACAACAGATCCACCCACAGAATCTGCAGTTTTTCAGTTCTTATAACAGACAGAAGGGAGACATTTGACAGGTGAGGATACATGCAGGAGGCATCTATATCCTTATAGATCAGCACTATGGCAGTAGTTTAGAAATTATGAGAGTGGCTTTACATCCACTTTAATGCATGGTTTGCACATGCAAAGCAGCAGGGCAACCTTAACTGGTCATTACACTGGTCTATACTTCTTTATCTATTACAGTCATTTATATAGCGCCTCCTTCATTCCCCCTGCCCTGGGAGAGTCAAGTGACATTGCAGGTACTTGAAGGTATGGGGATCATGTGACTTACTCCCTCACAGCATTGCCTTGCCTGAAAAGATGGAGGAATCCGTTTGTGTTTTTCAGCATGCAGGCTAAAAAAAAAAAAAAAAAAAAAAAAAAAGATACTCTATAGCCATTTTTATTGTATGGAAGGTGACAGTAGTGCCGCTACTGAATGAAATCCCAAAGGAGCCCTATCCAGGACAACCCTGGTGGAGTTCTGTTGTCCCAACACACTTAAAGTGGAGGTTCACCTTCAAAAAAAATTCTGACATCACATGGAGTCGAGCCATCCTACCGACAGAATGCCGGTGGTTTTTTTTTTTTCTCAGCACATACCTCGTTATCACGATTTTCACCCCCCGGCGCATACTGCGCGTCACAGGTTGCCGAAAAACCCCAAACGTCGGTGCGCAGGCGCCGTATAGAGCCGCACCGACGGTCAGGTTTTTTCGGCAACCTGTGACGCGCTGTATGCGCAGTTCGGAAGCCTGTCAATCACAGGCAGTGCTTGGGAACGCCCAGTCCCGCGGGATTGCCGTGGGGTGAAAATCGTGAGAACGAGGTATGTGCTGAGAAAAAAAAAAAAAAACACTGGCATTCTGTCGGTAGGATGGCTCGACTCCATGTGATGTCAGAATTTTTTTTTGAGGGTGAACCTCCACTTTAAGCCCCCTACACCTTATCCAGTTGCTGGCAGGGGATTGTCTGTTGACAGACTGTTGGCCTCAAATCTGACCGTTAGTACGCTCCTTTTGACAATTGTACAACTGCCGGCCAACAAATGTTAACTGACAAGGGTAGTAAATTATCGGCGGACAACGGTTTGTTGTCAGATTTCCTGTACTCAAATCCGTCACGCAAAAGTCGAAAGTACAAACACGCATTCTCAGAATCAATGCTCACCAGACACAAAATTAGCAGAAGGGGCCCAAAGGGTGGCGCTCAAGAGCTAAAATTCCTCGTAGTACGTCACTACTAGGGCTGCAACTTACGATTATTTTCATAATCGATTAGTTGGCCGATTATTGTTTCGATTAATCGACTAATCTTAAAAAAAGTGTGGTGTACAATTTAGTTAATATGTAAAACCAAAAAAAAAAAAAAGGCAATTTATTCTTAAAGCGGATCTCCACCCTAAAGTGAAGTCGCGCTGATCGGAACCCTCCCCCCTCCGGTGTCACATTTGACACCTTTCAGGGGGGTGCAGATACTTGTCTAAAGACAGGTATTTGCACCCACTTCCGGGCCACACAGTTTCGGGTTTTCTGCGGGCAGAACGTCACCTCCCGCCGCCCCCCCGTTGTGCTCTGGGAACACTCGGCTCCCAGAGCACAGCGGGAGCCAATTAGCGGCGCAGCGCAACTCGCGCATGCGCCGTAGGGAACTGGGTAGTGAACCCGGAGCGCTTCACTTCCTGGTTCCCTCACTGAGGATGGCGGGGGGAGCAGCAGAGTGATGAGCGATCGCTCGTCCTCTGCTGCGGACGGCGCTGGACTCCAGGACAGGTAAGTGTCCTAATATTAAAAGTCAGCAGCTGCAGTATTTGTAGCTGCTGGCTTTTAATATTTTTTTTTAGTGGCACATCCGCTTTAAATATCTATTTCCAGTGGTAAATATAAATAACCAACTGCAGTAATTGTAATGCCTTCTATTACCTCCACTTTCTCTGGGTTCAGATGCTGATCTTCCCTACACAGAGTCTATAAAGTGTTTTTTTTTTTTTTTTTTTTTTTAAACAAACTTGTTATACTTACCTGCTCTATGTAATGGTTTTGCACAGAGCAGCCCAGATCCTCCACTTCTGGGGTCCCTCACCGATGCTTCTGGCTCCTCCTGCCTTCAGAGTGCCTCAATAGCAAGCTGCAAAGTATAGTATAGAGCGCCCGCTATAGCAAGGTCAAAAAACTTCTGCCTTTGGAACCACTCACTTCCTGCCCAGGACTACATGTCCCATGAGGCATTGCTCCTCACACTTTCACATTCAAAAATTCTCAGGCACTTGGTGACATGTATGGACGGTGTACTGAGCTGTATGTGTGCTGCACTGTATTTCCTGATATGTAAACAAATAATGCATACTATATGCAGGCCAACTAATCAACTGGCCGATTAATCGATTATGAAAATAGTTGACAACTATTTTCATAATCGATTAATCGATTAGTTGTATCGGCCCTAGTCACTACATTTGTGTTTGTTGCACGCCAATTGTGAACTGTTAGTATGCAAGACAAGATCCTGGCACGCCTTTAAGACTAAAATTAGACAGTCGGTTGGCCAACAATTGTACCGTGTATAAGAGGCTTTGCTGTACGAGTGGGCATTGTCACCCTAGGACAGGAAGTGCATTTCTGGCAGGATCACCAAGGGAAAAAGCAAAAAATCTAAATGCAGCCACCCCATTTATTGACGGGTAAGCGGCAACATATTCCTTTGTTTTTGACTTTAGATACACTTAAAAAAAAAAAGGAGACCTCCCACCAGAATAAGCATTAAATTAATGCCGGAGACATTCCCGGAGTCAGGTAGCAAACACGTCTGGAATAAAAAAGAAAATACGCCGCGGTTGGCAGTCGTTTTTATTGAGGTCAATGCATGCTAATCTTCTCTGGCTCCTTCCAAGATCCTTTTGGCTCCCAGATCTGACTAATGGGCTCTGCAAATCGCTATTATTTTGTCCACTTAATGCAACCCCCACACACTTCTTTCTTTAAGCACTTGCTATAGGCGCTGCCTTTTATTGATGCGACTGTGACACAGCGTGCTGGAAATGCAGACGTGCCATCACAGTCCTATTTAATGTTCAGCAGGGGGGCGGTGGGAGAGGGGGGGGGGCTAATTCCCCTTTACGAGCCCGCTGCAATGAACAATACATGCAAGGGGTGATGGAATGTTGGAGATCTACCCTGAAAAAGGGCTGAGACCTTACTGCAGACCTGCACACGGGGAGCCAGGGTGTGAAGCTTCTTGCCATTCTTCTCTGTCCTTGCATGACCCCTCAGCAAGAGAGAATTTCCTGTCACTGGATCTGCAGCTTATTAGATGAACGCTGCTCTACAGCCGAAGGGTGGGGGGGGGATGGGGGGGCTGGCTGATTGCAAAAAACGTCTAGAACCGAGCGGGAACGGGATGTGAGCACAGGCTGACCGCATTATAGGACACATTTACTGGTTTTAACCCCAATCTGCCTATTGTGTGCCTTCCGCTTTGTATGTTTGAATGTTTATTACAGCCTAAAGCAGATCTAAAACCAAGTCACTAAAATCTCATAATCTTTAACAGGTCAGGCCTCATGTATGCTGCAGCTGGTAAACAAACGTTTAGGAGCAGTTCGGCGGGTTTTTTCTCAGCAGCCCCTGAACTCTCCTCAATGTTATCTTATGCACACTCAGGCCTTTATAGTAGGTTAGAGGCAGTTGAAGTTACAGGCAATTTTTGGAAGGCGGATAAATCTCGTTCAGAACTGTCGTTTACTGGCATTTCAAATGATTGTAACTGCAGTAACCGCGTTTAAAAAAAAAAAAAAAAAAATCCCCATATTTTGTTGGCTGCAAGGTAGGATGAAGAAAGAAGGATAGAGGAGAATGATAGAGGAGGGAGGGAGGAAAAAAGATGAAGGCAAAAGGAGGAGGAAGGCAGGCAGAAGGCAGAAGGGAGGAAGGCTGAAGGAGGAGAGGAAGGCAGAAAAGGGAAAAGTTGGAGAAGGACAAAAAGGGAAAGGTAGGAGAAGGACAAAAAGGAAAAAAAAGGAAGGAAGTAAAAAAGCAAACTGAAAAGGGAAAGAAAGAAAGAAAGAAAGGGAAAGAAAGAAAGAAAGGGAAAGAAAGAAAGAAAGAAAGAAAGGGAAAGAAAGAAAGAAAGAAAGGGAAAGAAAGAAAGAAAGAAAGGGAAAGAAAGAAAGAAAGAAAGG